>NW_028270163.1:53212542-53512542 GCF_037043375.1 Chiloscyllium plagiosum | reverse complement strand
TTGTGATCTACTTGAATAGCAGAACAAGTTTGAAGGGCAGAATGGTGTTCTGTGCTCCTAATTCATGTGGAATGGCTGTGGAATAGGTGAGCATGGTTGGGCTGTTAGTACTCCACTCATTTCAATTTGGTGTCCCCAGTATCGTGAGCAGAGCACAGTGTGAACAAACAGTATTCTGCACTGGAGGGAGTTCACAGATTGTGTCACTCAGACTTAGGTGCTGGACCTTGGCCTAGCTGTGGGAGAAGATGACAAATACTCCTAGTACAAGAGTTTGTCAGGGGAAGGTGCTTGGGGAAAGAAAGTAGGGGCAGGCAATAGAGGTGTTCGACAGAGGGTCAGTGGGGGAGTGGTTTCTTTGCAATGCTGGGGGTGGGGGAGATGGGGAGGGGAGTATGAATATCGGCAGTGGATTCATGGAATAAAAGATAATGACCCGTTTTCCTCCTTGGTTAACATGCAGCTAAACTGTCATTGTGACAGGTGTTGCTTTTGTCCTACGCTAACAACATTGCTGCTTTCAGAAGTTGGATATCAGGAATGATCATTTATTGAGCTCTGCTCAGTCAATGACAAAGCTCCAGTTTAATGTCCTAGTGAGCACCAGTCAGTGTTGATAGCCCCAGGCTGTGTGTAGAATGTTACTGACCCTGGGCAGGTGTCACAGCCTGACCCTGTCTCCAGAATTAGAACAAACCCTCCCCACTTGATGTTTGTTAATCTGATTCTTTGCCCTTAAACCTTCCCCAACCCTCCCCCCCCCCACAGCAATACGCTAATAATACAGGCACTCTGTGCCACACAGCGTTACCTTGGCAACTCCCTCCTTAGCAACTAGCAAGTGACAGTAAGTGAATGTATGTGTCAGAAACACAAGACAAAACCTAGCAATGTGAAAACAAGGCTAATCTTGCAAATCAAGGCCTCCAGGGGGAATATCTGTCAACCTTGGATCCACAAAAATCCTCGTCACCTGTAGTCAAAGATTAACCCCTTTGTGGCTCAGTTTGTAACCTCTGACCTCTGCCTGAAGGACCCGGGCAGAAACTCTCTGTTCCCGCGGCTGGGCAGTGCAGAGGGAGTGCAGCAATGTCACAGGGAAGCCATCCTTCAAATGAGACCCTACAACTGACCTTCTGACCACCCTTTGAGGTGATTGGCAGAGATCCTGCAACCATATTTTGAGATGCATAAGATTGAGGGATTTCTGCCCCATGCCCTCACCAATACTTATCCCTCAGCCTCAACTTTAAAAAACAAATAATCTCATCATTACCAAGTTGCAGCCTGTGGGATCTTCCTGTCCACAGATTGGCTACTATCCTTTCAACATAACAGCGGTGGCTACGTTTCATTGATTGTCAAGTGCCTTGGAGCATCTTGTGACTGTAAAAGGTGCCATGTAAATGCAAGTCTTTCTTTCCACTCAAAGAAAGAGCTGGAAAATCTGGACAGACGAGCTGGGCAACAGGTACTCGTCTTACAGGCATCGTCCAGGGTCAGCCCTTCACTGGGGCTGTGCCTGGAGCTTCGAGTCTCCAACTCATTACAGTTTCCCCATGCAACCTACCGACCTCCACAGACCTTTTCAAAGTGAGCTGTCTGTCCGTCTGTCTTTTATCCCGCCTTTGTTTGCGAGGGTTGGGCCATGGAATTCCATTGGATTGCTCCACATAGACCAGGAGAGTGTCCCAGCCTCACTGCCTGCTCTAAGGCACGTTGGGGTGAATTTACAGGTTGGAGGTCAGTCCAACTGGCCATAAATACACCCTCCTTGGCCAAAGGATCCTGGTGTGGGACTCGAACCTGGAGCTCCTAGCTCAGAGGTAGGGACACTGTCCACTATGCCAGAAAAACTCTCCAGAAAGCTCACAGCGACAGCAGGAATGAAGGTGCTGTCATTGTCGCTGGTCTCACATACACAGTGCCCAAAGAGATTCAGTTCAGTGACAAGTGGCTAATCTGAAGCATTGCTGCTCCCACATTAACAGGCTTTAAGTTCATCAGATAACTCTTTCGATAGTGAAATTTACTGAATCTGGTCTGATATCACATTGAGCAGATAGCATCGCTTCTGTTCAAAAAGTGTTTATTTCCATGTTGTTAAGAAAGTTTACAATTCATAATCACTCACCCAACAGCAATGGACACTGGGCAGCTCTTGGGGCAGCACTGTGCTCTGTATCCAGCAATTTGTCATCGCATGTCCCCTCATCCCACCATTCCCATGGTCAGTCACTGTCTGTGACACCCCCCTACCCCCACCTCCACCCTCTCCTCAACGCATTTTATATTCTCCTTTGTGCAACCATTATTGTTTGTCGACCAGTGGGAACAAGGTTAAAAAAAAGAATTATTCTAACATCTTGCTTTTATCTTGTGCCTCTAACACAATAATTGCCCCAAGAAAAAGGTCCCGAGTCCTGTGAGGAAATATTGGGGCAAGTGAGCAGATGTTAGTCCGAGAGTTTTAGCAAATGACATGAGGGAAGGACGGAGAGGTGGAGAGGTTTAAGGTGGAAAATTGAACATTTTATTGGGAATCGGGGATGCACAGGAGGTCAGGTTGGAGGACTGCCGGTGTCTTCCAGGACTGCTGGTGTCTTACAGGACTGCCGGTGTCTTCCAGGACTGCTGGAGTTAAAGGGGTTTTCAGACATGAGGAGGGATGAGCCCATGGGAGAATTTGAAAATAAGAATGAGAATTTTAAAACTTGAGTATTGCTAAAGAAAAACATTTTTTTAGGGCTTTTCAATTTTCACCCGTTCACATTTTACACTGTATAAGGAGAGAGTGCAGATTGGTTGGCAAGTTGATTTGTACCATGGAGAATCGACCAGTTAGATGATGACTGCCAGTTAACTATCACTTTTTTTAAAAAATCTGCTTAAAAATCGAGGGATTGCTTGATCAGATGCCAACGTAGGTGAGTGTGTTATGGGGTGATAGGTGAACGGGACCCGGTGAGAGTTTGGACAGAAATCAGAGTTTTGGACAAAACTGTGTTTACTGCAGCTGACAGGTCAAACAGGAGACCACTGGAACTGGAGACTCGACAGGGATCAAAGGTTGTCATCCATGTGTGGGCTGAGGATGAGCCAGCATCTCGGATGTAAAATGATGTTTGACAATGTTTTCCAAAGTGTAAGGAAAACCAAGATGAGGGCTGGCCAATTTTTATCCACAGAGGGCATTTTAGAGAGGGTATCAAAGAGGTGATTGGGGAGGAGAAGGGTAGGGCTGTGAGGAGGAGCTGAAGTCCGAGGTAGCTGAAGGCACAGGAAGCAATGCCCAAGTGATGAATAGGGGCAGCGGCAAAACAAAACTGGAATCTGAGGAACTGGGAGTTTGAGAAGGAAGGGCTCTCAAACAGAAGGAGACGGAAGATTCAGAGGGCTCAAATTCAGGAAGGGGTTTCAACACATGAATAAACATTTTTAAAAAGAGGGTTGGCAGGAGTGGAGCGAATCTGGGTCAGGAAGGACAGTTAGTGATTACAAATGAGACTTCCATCCAGAAACCTTTGAAAGCATTGGGAGGCTGTAATGCTGCGATGTCAAGTCATTGGGCCTAGATTTATGAACATTGTTAAGGTGACAGAACTGTTTGATGGGTGGGTTTTTAATTCATGTATGGAGACAACTCATTTGCAAAACTGGATTCCGGAGTTTATTTTCCTTTAATTTCTAAGCCAGGCCTTGAATGACAATTTAACAATATTTCGCAGAATGATTGCATTTAAAATAATTATCAGATATGAAAAGCGATATCTCTGAAAAAAAAACGAATTGCAGACAAAGACTTTCTGTGACCAGAGTGGAGATAAGGCATCTTGCACTTGAAATGAATGTTGCTGACTCTCCCTGATTTATTATAATCTGCAAATATGCTGTTAAGCTTTCTCTCTGCAAGCAGCGTAGCAAGAATGTAATTGGTAATTGCACAGGGAGGAATGTGCACGGGCGGTTTCTGTATTGCTGACTTGTTTCAACTCACCGAGGAGTCTGAAAACAAACGCAGCAGTAGAACTGAAATCGTACAGCCGCAGGTTCAACCCACACATTAGATTCTCTCAGGGCCAGGGCTCTGACTATTTGGGAATGAGGGAGCTAAGGCCTGATAGACGCAGTGTACCACAGGGACAGGGACCAGTGAGACTGCAGTGTTGCTGCATTCCACAGCCTAGGCGCAGCTCCACTCACTCCCTACGATGGGGCCTTGCAGAAAGGTTCACAAAAATAGAAAAACAAGCTTGCTCTTTAGTTGTGTGGTAAGAAAGCGGTGATTTGCATAGGGGGCTAGGTCGATTTGTATTTGCATAGCACACTTCACAACTTCAGATTGACCCACAGCTGAGAAACTGATTTTGGAGTGTGTCACTGCTGTGGTGTAGGCTGTCAATTTATGCACAGTAAGCTCCCACAAGCAGCTAAAGGTTAAAGTTGCTGTAGTTCTACCAGGGACTGCTCTCTCATTCCAGAGAGAGAGAGATAGAGACAGCCAGTTTAACCTGAGGGTCATCACACCTCAGGCGAGGGGTTGAGAAAGTGAATCCTTCACAGTAATCTCAGTTGGGGAAATCGAACCCACGCTGTTGGTGTCACTCTGGATTGCATGCCAGCTGTACAGCCAACCTTGCTAACCAACACCCAGATTTGAACTCGGATTTCACCAGTTTCCTCATTTCCCCTCCCCCCACCTTGTCTCAGTCAAATCCATCGAATTCAGCACTGCCTTCCTAACCTGCAATCTTCTTCCTGACCTCTCCGCCCCCACCCCAGTCTGACCTTTCACCCTCACCTTGACCTCTTTCCACCTATCACATTTCTGACGCCCCTCCCCCAAGTCCCTCCCCCCTACCTTTTATCTTAGCCTGCTGGACAAACTTTCCTCATTCCTGAAGAAGGGTTTATGCCCGAAACGTCGATTCTCCTGTTCCCTGGATGCTGCCTAACCTGCTGCACTTTTCCAGCAACACATTTTCAACACCCAGATTAATCTGCTGTTGTGATTTTGACCAGAACAGAGAGAATTCCTCTGCATTTCTTTGTGGTTGTGCAATGGGATCGTTTCTAAGCGCCTCAGAGTTCATGTGGCTTCAATTTAACATCATAACCAAGAACAGCACCTCTGACAGTGCAGCACTCTCTCAATATTGACGTTGGGTGCTCAGCTTCCTGTTTTCGAGTGAAGCTTCTTACCCATTAAAGCACATACTCTGAAGTTCTGGGTCTTCAGATTGTGGTTGGACCTTGGATTGAGAGTGTTTGTCTTTCTGAGCCTGGGTTTGTGAAGTCAGCCTTGGTGTGGCTCTGGGAGATTTCAGGCTGGGGTTTGAGCTCAGGTCCCTGGAGCTGGTCTTGTATTTCACCACATTCAGACCCAGAGCCCGCCCACTGAGCTACAGGAGTCAAGCACAAAATTAGATCCAGCAAACTGTCTCAAACTATCAGGTGGTCACGGGATGGGGACGGTAAACTCACTGGGGTCAGGGCAACCATTAACGTTTAGGATAGAATGCTGGAGGGAAATTCATTCATTAAGCTTTTGGATCATACAATGGAGACAGGATCAGAGTGGGAATCAGTAGGCTGTAAGAGATCCCTAAATGGGTGGATTAATGGGGTTCTGAATGATTGTCCTGATCCATTTTGACCTGGGGATGTAAATTAGTGCAAAGTAACTTCCGACCAGATGCCTGATGGAGCGGATTCTCACAAAAGGTGAGAAATATTGAGAAGGAAAATCCCATCGGTAACAATCGAAGCTGCTAAGAATGTCAGGAATTTCGTCACCCGCCTCCCTTTCCTTTAGTTTTATATTAATCTATAGCATTTATATTTTATAAATGCTTTCAAAAAAAATCTCAGAAATGCTGCTCCTGCTGGGTGACACTCTACCCTGTAGTCACCAGACTGGTAAGAATGGAGGAACAGCAGGAGGCCATTCAGCCTTGGAACCTGGTCTGCTATAAAGTGAGATCACAGCTGGTGACCTAACATCCTTTCAGTCTCCCTTCCCCTTATCCTCATAATACCCTTGGCAAGCACACCATCTCACAATCTCAGATTTAAAATTAACAATTGATCCAATCTTGGGCCCAACACTTCCGAAATTCAGTGGCCCTTCACATGTAGCAGTGTTTGAATTCCATTCCTGATAACCCTGGCTCTGAGTGTTAGTCGATGCTCCTCGTCCTGGACTCTAGAGTGAGCAGAAAAAGCTGCTCTCTTTCTTTCCTGTGTGTTACTTCCTATTTGTCACTTTGCCCATGAACAGATTTTCCTGTTTCAATGTCTCGGTCACATTCCATCACCACTAACCTTCACTACATTTATCAACTGGGATTTGCACGTCTCCCTTTCAAATGCAGCATTGAACTCAATCATACTTTGATCACCATTAAATCCATTTTGCTGCAACTGTCCAGTCAGTTTGTACCTTAGACCTTGTGTATTCACTTACAGAATACCATATCCACACCACCAAGACTCTCTTTCTGATTGCATGTTCTACTCAATATCTTTCTTGTGTCTCTCTCTCCTGGTTTACCCTACCCTGCCTCATTCTGTCAATTCTCCGCTCACAGCAGGGGAGGGGAGTGGGCGTCGCTCACTTATACGTTGGCATTCAGGAGCCAGTGCTGTCTCAAATCCCACAGGTTGGGGTTGGGATTGGGATTGGAGATGCTCCCATTGGCATGGCAATGACCAACATCACCTCTACTACGCCCAGACCAACCTAACCACACGTGATCATCATCATCAGAACCAATGGCAGTGCCAGTGCAACTCAAACATGGGCAAGACCTCCAGAGAAATCAGTGAGACAGCGAGATGGGTCCCCTTTCTCCTTGACCTTTCTAACAATCTGCGAACTAACATTTTGATTGTAAAAGCAAGGATGTCCTACTGAGGCTCTTTAAGGCTCTGGCCAGACCACACTTGGAATATTGTGCGTAGTTTTGGACGCTATAAGGACGTACTGGCTCTGGAGCGTGTTCAGAAGAGGTTCACAAGAATGGTCCCAGCAATGAAAAGCTTAACGTATGAGGAATGTTTGAGGACTCTGGGTCTATATTCGATGGGGTTTAGATGGATGAGTGGGATCTAATTGAAACATTACAGAATACTGAACAGAGCTGAAAATGTGTTGCTGGAAAAGCGCAGCAGGTCAGGCAGCATCCAAGGAACAGGAGAATCGACGTTTCGGGCTTAAGCCCTTCTTCAGGAATGAGGAAAGTGACACTTTCCTCATTCCTGAAGAAGGGCTTATGCCCGAAACGTTGATTCTCCTGTTCCTTGGATGCTGCCTGACCTGCTGCGCTTTTCCAGCAACACATTTTCAGCTCTGATCTCCAGTATCTGCAGCCCTCACTTTCTCTCAAAGAATACTGAACAGCCTGGACAGAGTAGATGTTAGGAAAGTGTTTCCATTGGTAAGAGAGACTACAACCGAAGGACAATGTTAGAGCAAAGGGAAGGCCTTTTAGAACTGAGATAAAGAGAGACTTCTTCAGCCAGAGAGTGGTGAATCTATGGAATTCACTGTCACAGAAGGTTGTGGAGTCCAGGTCATTGTGTATATTTAAGACTGAGATAGATAGGTTCTTGAGTATCAAGGGGATCAAGGCTTACAGGGAGAAAGCGGGAGAATGGGGTTGAGAAACTTATCAGCCACAATTGAATGGCGGAGCAGACTCGATGGGCTGAATGGCCCAATTTCTGCTCCTGTGTGTTCTGGTCTTAACTATATCCAGAGCATGAAGCCTGACAATATGCCAGCAACAATGCAGAGACTGATGAATATGATCCTGAGAAGGATTAGCACACACCAGGGTGTGGGACTCGGAAAGGCACCTCAAAGCTCCAGAGTAAAGGACTGCTCACTTTCTCCCAGAAACCCTTTATTGCGAAGCAGCGTCTCATAGTCATATCCATTTGGACAACTCACAGCGTCATTTCCATTCGATGTCAAGGTCATTCTCTCCCCAGCCATCGAACAGAATTGCCAAACAGCTTGAGTCCAAAGTCACTAGCTCTGCTTTCAATTCTGTCCTTGTGGTTAGTCATTTCCTCCTGGAGTGAGGGAGGTGACAGCAGCAAATGCTGCTTACTGCCTGAGAATTACAACCAGCTCCCAGCTGAGTTACACAGCTAAACTTTCTGATGGCGCGTGAGTGGATATTTAAGAGAAGATCAGAGGGGCCAGTCATTTGAGACTGATTTTCCTACAGTTTTGATGTCTTATCAGAAGTGATATCGATATTAACCCACACTGTCTCATGGTTCATCATGTCAGGTGTATTAATAGAAAGCGAGAACTTGCATTTCAGTGACTTTTATCTCACCGTCGTGAGAACCTTGAATCCTTTACAACCCAGTGAAACAGATCTTTAAAGGGTGGTCATGGTTGCAGTGCAGAAAATGCAGGTGCTGATTTGCGCACAGCAAGATCCCACAAACAGCAATGTGAGAAAAGGCTCAATAATCTGTTCCGGTGGGGGATGAGGATTGATCAGGACATAATCCTCTGCTTCTGAGTGGGGTCACGGGACCTTCTGAGTGGGGTGACGGGACTTTGTGCTGTAGCAGACAGTGTGGCACTCCCTCAGTACTGCCCTGGAGTATCAGTCTGGATTAGGTGCGCAAACTTTCAAGAGTGGAACCTGAACACATGGGAAAAGCTTGAGGAAAAATCGAAAAATGGAACTCTCCCAGTTTGCTCCCTCATTCCCTAAATTTCTGCAATTTCCCTGGGCTTGGGTATATGGGAATAGCAGCTTCTAAGATCCGCCATATCCATGTGAGTTCTGAAGAAAGATCATTGACCTGAAAGATTTGATTCTGATTCCCTCTCCCCAGGAGCTGTCAGACCAGCTGAGTGTTTGCAACATGTTCAACATCCCTCCATCCATGGGGACCTCTGAGCCTGTGTAATTGTTAGGAAGGTCAAATTCCAGTTATGGAGCCCTCACTGAAACACAGAGCCATCTGCACAGAGTCAAGAACAATCTTGAAGACAACGCACGATTCTTTAGAAATGGCCATCTTTGTTTGTCCACTGGTCTCCTTCGATATATAGACCAGCAGGATACGGGGCTAGGTCCAACCATGGCATTGACATATCTTTGGAACCTCACTCCCTTTGAGATCTGTTCTCCTCTGTGCAGTGTTGGGATTTACACTGCAGTCTGCTCTCAGTAAATATTTCTGCCTCACTTCTAAAAGCCTCATCCTGTTGTTCAGCACTCTTCAGAACATCAGCCTCTGAAACGCCTGTACGTTGCTCCTCAGAGACCTGTGAGTTCCTGTGACTCTGACCTTTCCCGTTTTTGTAGCTCTAATTATTCCACCTTTGTGCCTATAGCAGCTTTGGCCCCCATTCCTTCTCGACCACTCACTAAATATTGCTCAAAACCTTCCTCTTTGACCAAGCCTCACATTCTGTGGCCCAGTATCGACTTTTGTTTATTAATGCTCCAGTGACGTGGTTTGGGATTTTCTATTTTAAAGGCAATTGTTAGTGATGTACCAGTAAAGAGATGACACAACAGACAGGGTTAGTGCAGGAGCTAAACAATCGCACATTCTTTAATGTAAGGACCGAATGAAAGAACTGAGTGCAATCCTAATGTTTCCATGGCGCTAGGTTGGCTTGAGATGAGAATGAATGGCAGTTTGGAACAATGTGTATGTTACCAGCAACTGCTCCTGTCAATAAAAACCAAGACGATTAACCTGTGTCAAGGCTGTGGAAACTAATCTCAAAGGAAACATGAGTTACGAGATCTAACCGTGTTAGAATGTAAGCATATGGATTTGTGAATGAGGAGTACACCATTGGCCAGCTCTCCTATTCCCTAAGGTTGTGTCTGATCCTGAACATGAGCTTCACCTGGCCACCTGCTCCCCATATCTCTCCATTTTCTCGGAGCCCAATGCAGAATCAGGCCATTTGGCCCGTCCAAGCTTTTCTTCAACATGAACCCCTTCTCCCTTTCCTGCACTGAGCCTGGCCTGCTTTACCTTCCCCTCGGCTGTCCGGTTCAGTGCTAAGTGTTTGCAGAATACAGCTGGACTTGTGAGATGCCAGTGAGGAAGATACCACCTGGGATTCCTCACTGAAGACCTTCAGCAGCCCTCCCACCTCACCCCGGTGGGGACCCACATCAAACAGCCACCCAACGCCATCACACACCATACAGCGGTCTCCCAGCACAGACTGCTCTCCACTGGAATCACAGCAACACATCTCTGCACAGGCAGAGAACATACAGCTTACACTGCACCTACACCAGGAATTGGGAGAACTTGGAAAGTGGCAGACTCCATTATCGGATGGTTAATCTGCTCTGCTGAATGCTGTCTGTGCATCAGGAAGAAGCAACAACTCTGGAATGATTGACACTGCTTCATCTGGATGAGAGCTCGATGGTTGGGGACATTGTGCCTAGTTAAAGGACCAGCTCCAAGTTCACCATCCAAATAAAGATAGCGGCCGCTTCCTGAGGCAGGAACAGCAGACACCTTGTCTCAGCCATTGCAGGTTAAGAGTTTCCTCTGTGGGACCAGCAGGAGGCAGTGTTAAACGACAGGGACATACTGAAGCAGATCTTGTCTTTGTACATTGACTGAAAAGTGTAAAGTGTTTTTTATATATGTATATGTCAGCATCTGTTTAGCCTGGACCAGGTAGTAACGAGCTGCCTTCTTGAACCGCTGCAGTCCGAGGGGTGTAGGGACACCCACTGTGCTGTTTGGGAGACAGTTGCTGGATTTTAACCATGACCTCTGACCACCGGCACTATCACAGACCAGTGTGGTTGAGCTATCAGCAAACAGTGACCTTGCCTGAAGCTGAGCTCCTCCACGGTCTACGAGGTTACAAAACACTGTGCTGTCACTTGCCAGGGAAAGAGGGAGTGCAGAGAGGCTGTTTGCTGTCTGCACAATATCATTTCACAGTTCCATCTTTCTCATTGACCTTCCAATGACTCCAATTGCCCCTCGCTGCCTCAGTTAGCTCATCTCTAATAAACACACACAGAGAGAGGCAGGAATGTTTCAAGATGCCAACCTGACAGATGCTCTTTCAAATCTCCTCTCTCCCTGCCCAATTCAAAACTGCCTCTATGGTACCAAAGCATCCTTACGTTTGGCATATCTGCTTCCAACTCGGGAATTAATCCCGAGTCAGTGCAGAGTGAGGAATCAGATTGGGTGGCCGGGGAATTTAAACAGGAGCTGCTCTTGTTTCGCTTGGATTTGAGGTTTAACGAGTTCAACCCCTTGATCTGTCTAATTGCTGTGTCCCTCTTTGAGTTTCCCCTTTAGCTGGTTTTGAAAACTATTCTGATTCCCACGCAGGCGTTTGTACTGTAGCAAATCCCTTGGTATTCCTGAGTGACCAAGTTTTCCAAACCTCTGTATTCCCCCTTCTGGCATACTCCATGAGTGTTTGTGATTCTATCAAACAGACCGAGGCTGAACAGCTGGGAACACAGCCAACTCACAGTTTGTTCTGTATTAATTTACAATCCCATCTGAAGAGTTCTATGTCCTAGTCATCAGGTTAACTGGTCTCCTCTTCACTCCACCACAAGCGCCCCCCTCCCCCAAGCCCCCAAACCTCTTCAACTGCAACAGTGACATCGTCAGCTGTTAGCGTCACTGTCTCATTTCACAGGGATGGGGGCATCACTGGCCAGACCAGAAGTTTTGACCCGGATTTAATTGCCTTTGAATGGAGTGACTTGCACAGCCATTGAAGAGTGCAGCCACATGACAGAGTAAGAATAGCAGGTTTCCTTCCTTAAGGGAGGTCACGGCAATGGGTTTTTACAGCAGTGTAGCATTGTCACTTAACCGTCACTGAGACCAGCTTTATATGTCAAACAGGGCCATGAGAAACAGGAACAGGAGAAGGCCGTTTAGCCCCACAAACCAGGGCTGATCTAACATTCCTCATGGCCACTTTTCTGCACTTTGCCCTTCACCCTTGATCGCTTACTGTTCAAGAATCTATTAATCTCAGCTTTAAATAGACACCTGCCCAGCTCTCTGTGGCAAGTTGTTCCAAAGATTGACAAACCTCTGAGAGAAGAAATTCCTCCTCATCTCGGTCTTAAATTGGCACCGCTTTATTCTGAGACTCTTCCCTCCTGCCCTGGACTCTCCCACAAGGGGAAACATCCTCCCAGTACTTACCCTGTCAAGTCCCGTAAGAATCCAGTATGTCTCAATGAGATCACCTGTCATCCTCCTGAACTCCAGTGTGTAGTGTCCCAAGCTGTTTAACCTTTGCTCATAAGGCAATCCCTCCAAATCAGGGATCATCTCAGTCAATTTATTAACTATATTGACATTTCACTAGCCGCTGGGTAGGTTAGGAAGCCATGCTGCCAAACCATTAGCCTGTGCCTCTGGTTAACTAGTACAGTGACTTCCACTGGACCCCATTGTAGGCACTTTGGGATGTGCTACGGTTGTGAAAGCCGCTATAGCAATGCAAATTCTTTTCCTTTTATACTTAGAGAAAGGATTGTCTGAGGTCTCCCTCTCTCTCTCTCTCTCTCTCTCTTTCTCTCTGTCTCTTTTTCCCACCCCACCCCACCACTCTCTCCCCCCAAACTCTCTCTCTTTCTTTCTCTCTCTCTCTGTCTGAGGGCCATATATATATATATATATACATTTAACTTAATCTGTGTTAATGTGTATATACCTTGAACTGTAGCATAATTGCATCTTGATTTTGGATTAAAAGACAGCAAAATCTACATTTAGATAGTGCCTGTTATATTGCTCGACATCCTGAAGGAGGAGACAGGAGTCCATCTGCCACCTGTTTATTTGCCACTTCATACTTCAAGACAAACACCAGTCTGCTCTTCCCCCTTTCCTAACCTACCTTTAAATAACAAAACCTGCCAACAAATGGACCAAGAGCAAATCAGAAACACTGTTCACCGAGGGCTGGTAAACCAAAACAGCCCTTTCTTGTCTATTGTTACCACAATAGTGGCCCTGGTACGCAGTGTTGGTAATTTGATTAATCAGGTGTTTAGTTAGTTTGGTGGTGGTTTAAAAAGCCCTTTCTTTAAAACAAGTACCAAATCACCCATCCAGCTGCTGAAACAGTTACTGAATTACAAACACTGCACTAGAGGAAAGGTTGGCAATAACAGAAATGGGTGGAAGGGGAGGTAAACGAGGAAGAGAGCTGTGCCCAGACAGTGTGGAAGAAGAGAGACAAACCAGTCCAGCCTCCCTGGTGCCTGTGCCTCTCTCTAAACACTTTCAACACAACTTCAAGGTGAAAATGTCTTTGTTTGCCTCCCATTTTGCAGCCTTTGATTTATTTAATAGTCACTTATACTGAGGTACAGTGCAAAATGTATAATGTCACCATGCTCCAAGGCATTGTTGGATTATAGAATAAATTACTGAATAAGTTGTAAAATACTGAGTAGATTGTTATGACATTACTTTGCCCGTCAGGAGGATGTCTTGAGAAACCCATCCTCCAGTTTTCTCTCTGTTCGACTTGTGGGTGAAATTGTGAATTTGAAGCATCCGATTTTGTAAAGGGACAAAAATGGCACTGCTTTGGGGAAAAGAACAGGGGCATTGATTGGGCAGTCATTTGCCAAGAGCTATCACCAAGCTGATGGGCCAAATGGCCCTCTCCCGTTCTGGGGGGGGGGTTTGGGATGATCAGCAGGTTGTTTGTGGGTGTTTGTTTTACCGAGGGAAGTCAGGAAAGAGGGCCCAATGAAAGGGGCTCGATCCGTAATGAAATAAAAACACAACGTTTTGAGGGGGAGGCTCAGCAGCTCTGGCAGCCTCTGTGTGAACGTTTCGGGCCCGGTATAACTGGGATTGATTTCTGGCACCTGCAGTAGATTTGTTTTTCCCATTGCTGATACAGAGTTTGGGGGTAACGGTGTACATCATGCAGCAGTAAGCTGTTACCAGCTGTAGGTGAGCTTCAGTCCCTCAGCGGGAAATCCCTGCAAACCAGGAACCTCGGTAATTATAGTCACCGGTCTCCTCCTCACCACCGTCACCATCCACTAAACATCCTCTTCAGCCCAGCTCTTGGTGTTTTAGATTAGATTACTTACCGTGTGGAAACAGGCCCTTCGGCCCAATAAGTCCACACCGACCCTCTGAAGAGCAACCCACCCAGACCAATTCCCCTACATTTACCCCTTCACCTAACACTACGGGCAATTTAGCATGACCAATTAACCTGACCTGCACATTCTTTGACTGTGGGAGGAAACCGGAGCACCCGGAGGAAACCCACGCAGACACGGGGAGAACGTGCAAACTCCACACAGACAGTTGCCTGAGGCGGGAATTGAACCCGGGTCTCTGGCGCTGTGAGGCAGCAGTGCTAACCTCTGTGCCACCATGCCACCCCATGTTTTGTTACATCC
Source organism: Chiloscyllium plagiosum (assembly GCF_037043375.1). Classification (NCBI taxonomy): domain Eukaryota; kingdom Metazoa; phylum Chordata; class Chondrichthyes; order Orectolobiformes; family Hemiscylliidae; genus Chiloscyllium; species Chiloscyllium plagiosum. Next base: position 53,498,098 of record NW_028270163.1, on the reverse strand, counting down.
TCCCCATGCACTCCCCACCCGCCCCTGATTCAGGGGCAGAGTCAGGAGGGGAGGAGAGACAGGAAACAGCATTACCTTTAAGGTGTACCTTAATGAGCACTTGAAATGCCATAACATTCAAGGCTATGGGCCCATTGCTGGAAAGTGCGATTAGCATAGGTAGGTCAGCGCAGACCTGATGGGCCGAAGGGACTCTCCTGTGTTGTGTGACTCTAATTCTGCCCAGATGCTTCATTCCTGCCCTGCACCTGACAGGAAGTAGACTGAGGCCTGGTATCAGGAGTCTTGTCACTGTCCCTCCTCCTTCCCCTCAGCACTGGTGGCACCTGTTAGAATACTATGTACAGTTCTGGTCACCACATTACCAAAAGGATGTGGACGCTTTGGAGAGGATGCAGAGAAGGTTAGTGAGGATGTTGCCTGGATGGAAGGTGCTAGCTATGAAGAGAGGTTGAGTAGGTTAGGGTTGATTTCATTAGAAAGAAGGAGATTGAGGGAGGATCTGATTGAGGTTTACAAAATCATGAAGAGTGTAGACAGGGTGGATAGAGATGAGCTTTTTCCCAGGGTGAAGGATTCAATAACGTGAGGTCACACTTTCAAGGTAAGAGGTAAAAAGTTTAAGGGGGATACACGCGGCAAGTACTTCACACAGAGATTGTGGGCGCTTGGAACGCGTTGCCAGCAGAGGTGGTAGAGGCAGGCAAGGAAGATTCATTTAAGATGCGTCTGGACAGATGGATAAGTAGGTGGGGGGCAGTGGGATACAGATGCTTAGGAATTGGGCGATAGGTTTAAACAGTGGATTTGGATCAGCTCAGGCTTGAAGGGCCGAAGGGCCTGTTCCTGGGGTGTAACTTTTCTTTGTTCTTTGTACCACCTCCCCTTGTCCCCGGGGCAGGCTGGCCACCTGCCCCCTCACGGGTTAACATGAGTGGTGACCTGCCCCCTCACGGGTTAACATGTGTGGTGACCTGCCCCCTCACGGGTTAATGTGTGAACCTGCCACCAAGAAACAGCTGACTCTGGGCTATTCCACCCCCAACCCAAACCCCAACCCCAAACCCCATGTTGCTGGGACTGGGGGCAGGCGCATGGTGGGAGTTAACACGGATAACCCACCGAAGGAATTCTGACTTTCCTGTATTGGGAGCCAAAGTTGTGCAGATCTGAAGCAAGAACAAAAAATATTGGCAACACCCAGGCCCTATCTGAAGGGACAGGGGACTGCCAGATCAGTGCCTGAACAATGATTCTGTCTCTCTGTTTCACCAACACTGATGGATTGCATGGTGATTGGAATGAAGTCAGTATGGTACACCTCATAGAATAGGAGCTCCCTGATTGGGGCTGTTAACCTGGTCCAATCAGGGAGCCCTGGCTGACAGATATAAACAGGACCGTACACACATCATGGGTGCTGGGGAAAATATAAGCACTACCGCAGTTAGGCGGGAGTGTGGGGGGTAAGAAAAAAAAAGCAGGAGTGTCAGAGGTTTTATTTAAAAAAATAAACAGGAGCGTCAGAGGGTCTGTTCACTCTGAGGGAGCTGGATCAGTGTCAAGGACTGTCCGCACGTAAACAAGGGGTGACTTAGTGACGGGATACCGGCCTGTGTGGAGTTACTTCAGATTGACTCTGTTGTGTGTCTCCCCCAGTTGTACAGCTATTAGGAACATTTCACAGCATCAGTGTACCCTGAGTCAGGCCTGGAGCGTGCTGATGTAACAGGAATAAATGCAGTCAGATCCCTCAGGGAACAGTGAGCAGTTTTACTGTTGACATTAATTTCACTATCACAGTCTCAATGAGAACCACACCCTGATTCCTGAGGCTGCTTCCAAACCACAAGCACCGACTGACACTGACTTTGCCCAGTCTTCATTCATAACATTCTGGAAAGTTCTGTGCTGTTGGTATGAGCAAGATTCATTTTGCCCTGAACTCCAGGATTCCTCCCTTAACCTCCCCACTTTTCTTTCCCTTACGTCACTCCTTAAAGTCCACCTCTCTGACTAGGCTTTAGCCACTGGCGATGACAACTCCTCCTGCAGGCCCCTCCCATCTCCTGTTCACCTTGATTCAGTACCATTCCTGTGAAAGCTTACAAAATAATGAGAGGTGTACAGACAGTGGATAGCGAGAAACTTTCTCATAGAGTGGGGGACTCAATTACTAGGGGCCACGAGTTCAAAGTGAGAGGGGAAAAGTTTAGGGGAGATATGCGCGGTAGGTTCTTCACGCAGAGGGTGGTGGGGGCGTGGAACGTGTTGCCAGAGGAGGTGGTAGAGGTGGGAATGACAGCATCATGTAAGATGCATCTAGACAGATACATGAATGGGCAGGGAGCAGAGAGATACAGAACCTTAGAAAACAGGCAGCAGGTTTAGATAGAGGATCTGGATCGGCGCAGGCTTGGCGGGCCGAAGGGCCTGATCCTGTGCTGTAATGTCCTTTGTTCTTTGTAAGCTCCATGTTTTAGTATGGTAAAGGTGCTACGGAAATGCAGATTCTTGTCATGTGATGCCAGGGATGAGAGATGATAGTTATGGCTCGAGGATCGGAGGAAGTTGTCTTGTAGTTGGAGCAGAGAAGATTGAAGGTTTGTTGAGGTGGAGATTTTGAAGGGTTTGGAGAAGGGCTGCGCTGATAATCAGCAGAGGACAGAGGAGCAGGTTGAAAGAAATGTGTTTTCCACACAAGGGGAACTGCTGTCTCACATCCCCAGGGACCCAAGTTCAATTCCAGCCTCGGGTGACTGCATTTGCACATTCACCCCCCTGTGTCTGTGTGGGTTTGTTCCGGGTGCTCCGGTTTCCTCCCACACTCCAAAGATGAATTGGCCACGGGAGATGCAGGGTTACGGGGAGGGATGGGTGGGTCCAGGCTGAATGCTCTTCGAAGGGTTGGTGTGAATTTGATGGGCTGAATGGCCTTCTTCCACACTGCAGGGATTGTGTGATTTTAGAGAATAGAATGCTTCATAATGTAGGACTGTCAAGGCCAGTAATGAGTGAAAGGGGGATTGGATCACGTCTGTAAACAGGTTCACGTGTGAATGGATATGGGGAGAGGAGGCAGTTTTTGACCACATTCGGAGCCATGATATCTGTGTCTAGCACACAGCTTCAATAATCATCTTCAACTGTGTTGCTGGGGAAAGAAGCCCTTTTACTGAGTGCAGCGAGGAATTCATTTCAGGATCTCACACACACTGTCACTGTCAGGAGAGATTCACACACAGAAACACAAGCACTGCTGGAGAAACTCAGCAGGTCTGGCACCATCTGTGCAGAGAGAAAGCAGAGTTAAATGTTTGCTGTCCAGTGACCATTCTTCACTCCTGAAGAATTGTTCTAAAGAAGGGTTACCAGACCCAAACCGTTAACTCTGTTTCTCTCTCCACAGATGCTGCCAACTCTGCTGACTTTCTACAGCAATTGTTGCTTGTGTTTTGGATTTCCAGCATCCACAGTTATAGAGGCAGAGAGTCTTGGAGACGTACAGCAAAGAAACAGAACCCTTCGGTCCAACCCGACCAGGCCAACCAGATATCTTAACCAATTCTAGTCCCATTTGCCAGCATTTTGTCCATATCCCTCCAAACCCTTCCTATTCATATACCCATCCAAATGCCTCTTAAATGTTGCAATTGTACCAGCCTCCACCACTTCCTCTGGCAGCTCATTCCATACACGTACCACCCTCTGTGTGAAAACATTGCCCCTTCTGTCCCTTTTATATCGTTCCCCTCTCACTCTAAACCTATGCCCTCTAGTTCTGGACTCCCCCACCCCAGGGAAAAAACTTTATCTATTTACCCTATCCATGCCCTCATGATTTTATAAACCTCTATAAGGTCACCCCTCAGCCTCCGACGCTCCAGGGAAAACAGCCCCAGCCTGTTCAGCCTCTCCCTGTAGATCAGATCCTCCAACCCTGGCAACATCCTTGTAAATCTTTTCTGAACCCTTTCAAGTTTCACAACATCTTTCCAATAGGATGAAGACCAGAATTGCACGCAATATTCCAACAGTGGCCTAACCAATGTCCTGTACAGCCGTAACATGACCTCCCAACTCCTGTATTCAATACTTTGACCAATAAAGGAAAGCATACCAAACGCTTTCTTCACTATCCTATCTACCTGCGACTCTACTTTCAAGGAGCTATGAACCTGCACTCCAAGGTCTGTTGGTTCAGCAACACTCCTTAGGACCTTACCATTAAGTGTATAAGTCCTGCTAAGATTTGCTTTCCCAAAATGCAGCACCTCGCATTTATCTGAATTAAACTCCATCTGCCACTCCCCAGCCCTTGGCCCATCTGATCAAGATCCTAATCTGAAGTAACCTTCTTCGCTGTCCACTACACCTCCAATTTTGGTGTCATCTGCAAACTTACTAATTGTACCTCTTATGCTCACATTCAAATCATTTATATAAATGATGAAAAGTAGTGGACTGAGCACCGATCCTTGTGGCACTCCACTGGTCACAGGCCTCCAGTCTGAAAAACAACCCTCCACCACCACCTTCTGTCTTCTACCTTTGAGCCAGTTCTGTATCCAAATGGCTAGTTCTCCCTGTATTCTGTGAGATCTAACCTTGCTAACCAGTCTCCCATGGGGAACCTTGTCGAACGCCTTACTGAAGTCCATATAGATCACATCTATGCTCTGCCCTCATCAATCTTCTTTGTTACTTCTTCAAAAACCTCAATCAAGTTTGTGAGACATGATTTCCCACGCACAAAGCCATGTTGACTATCCCGAATCAGTCCTTGCCTTTCCAAATACATATACATCCTGTTATTCATTTCTTTGATTTTTTTCAGATTTACACATAATATAACCATTTTGTGAGAAAAGAAGTGAAATCAGCAGGAGCTGTAAATCCTCAGCAGGTCAGGCAGCAGCTGAAGAGAGAAAGACAGGGGGCAGAGCTAGCAGTTTACGTGGCTGTTCCTGTGACTGTCTGCTGCACCCTCACTCTCATTCCAGCTTTCCCAACACTCGTGTCATTTTTGTTTTTATTTGGGAATGGAGCGTTGCTGAAACAGATTAAGGCCTGATGTCTGTACTGTCCCCGAACAGTATGGTCTCAATCATTGGGAACATCGTTCAGACTTCTCACCTGCACACCACCTGAACACCTCAAAGTACTCCCCAACTGTAGTTCAAGCCTGATTCAGCAGAGAGTGTGCGGGATGTCAGAGACTCGAGCAGTCCTGCAGCTCCACCAGGTGGTCATAATGTGAACTGGACCTGCAGGAGTTGTAGTGACATGTACTTTTTTTAATTCCAAAAATATACTTTATTCATCAGAATGTCTTTGTATACATGCGTCATCACTAACGCAGTTCGGTTCTGTGCAGTAGCATATGAAAAACAAACATTGAATTGTGACTATCCAGCAAAAATTGAAGACATTTCTTCCTTGTACAAGATTATATTTCAATATGTTTGAAGCATCTGGAGGGACTAAGAACTGAACGGACTTTCAGCTGAAAGTCCATGGATGGTGGTCTGTCCCCAGTGAACTTTGGTAGCAGCTGCCCCAAGCTTTAGTGTGTCCCTCAACACATTACACAATCAAACACCTCCCTTCTTCGGAAGCTTTGAGACTTTTTGTGTGACTGAAGGCTTTGACCAGATGTGGGCCGACCCACAAGAGTGTCATTGGCAGGGTGTGAGTATGACGCTGTAGATACTGTGTATATCCAAGAGGAGGGGAGGCATAGATTTAATGTGATGTGCGAATGAAGCAAAGGTGATGTGAGAGAAACCTTCTGGATATGGCAAGTAATTGGGGGTTGGAATATACAACGTGGGAATGCAGTGGAGGTGGGTTCAGTTGAAGAATTCAAGAGGGTGGTCATGGTGTGCAGAGAAATGGGGAAACGGCAAGAGATTGGCATGGGGCAAAGGCTCGATGGGGTGACTAGCCTTCTGAATTGTAATAACATTGTTATCATTCTGTATTATCCTATCGGCAGATGGAACCAATGTGAAAGCTTAGAAACGTTCCCAAAAAACGTCCCCAACCCATTAGTTAATAGGTGGCACTGGGAATGTGTAAGTGACAATAGGGTTTTCCATTGTAATGGCTGATGCTGTGGTATCTGCATCTGTTCCATTGTCAGTGGTAATGTCCCACGAGACCCAGACTAATGTTTGAGGGATATGGGTTCAAGTCTCATCCCAGCAGCTCATGGAATTTCAATTCAATGGTGGCCACAGTAACTATTATCTTTTGTTGGCTCAATGGTGTGTGTAAGGAAATCTGCCAACCGCAGCCATTCTGAATCCCAGGCCCACAGCCTTGAAAGTGGAGTCGCAGGTAGATAGGATAGTGAAGAAGGCGTGTGGTATGCTTTCTTTTCTTGGTCAAAGTATTGAGTACAGGAGTTGGGAGGTCATGTTGTGGCTGTACAGGACATTGATTAGGCCACTGTTGGTATGTTGCGTGCAATTTTGGTCTCTTCCTATCGGAAAGATGTTGTGAAACTTGAAAGGCAAGAATGTTGCCAGGGTTGGAGGATTTGAGCTACAGGGAGAGGCTGAACAGGCTGGGGCTGTTTTCCCTGGAGCGTCAGAGGCTGAGGGGTGACCTTATAGAGGTTTATAATATCATGACGGGCATGGATAGGATAAATAGACAAGGTCCTTTCCCTAGGGTAGGGGAGTCCAGAACTAGAGAGCATAGATTTAGGATGAGAGGGGAAAGATGTAAAAGCGACCTAAGGGGCAACGTTTTCACGCGAGTGGTCCAATTGCAACATTTAAGAGGCATTTGGATGGGTACATGAATAGGAAGGGTTTGGAGGGATATGGGCCGGGTGCTGGCAGGTGGAACTAGATTGGGTTGGGATATCTGGTCGGCATGGACGGGTTGGACCAAAGGGTCTGTTTCCATGCTGTACATCTCTATGATACGTGGTTGACCTTGAACAGCCTGAGCAAACCATCCTGTTCAAGGGCAGTTCGAGAGGAGTAACAAATCACATGAGAAAACCCAGATTGTGTATTTCATAAAGATGTCCTGCTGACAGTGTAAACTGAGGTACTGATCTCACTGGGCAGGATAAATCTCACACATTTCTCATTCCTTTTCAAAAAAAACATAACTTGCTCCAGTGGTGTATAATCTTTGCTACCTCTCCTGCGGAGGATAGTCTTGCGTTAGGAAATGGACAGTTGGCTGAATCAATTCTTCTTGTTTCATTCAGTACTGCCGACTCGCAAACCATTTCCTGCTCAGTCAGTTCACCCACCCCATGCTGTACTGGGGTTGTGTACAGTAAATAAATGACAGTAGGGTTTGTTTTGCTGTGATTGATGCTGTGGACTCTGTGTTTGGTCTGTTGTGAGTGGTAATACCCCTGGAGTAAAGTTGCATGAGCTGAAAATGTGTTGCTGGAAAAGCACAGCAGGTCAGGCAGCATCCAAGGAGCAGGAGAATCAACGTTTCGGGCATGAGCCCTTCTTCAGGAATCATTCCTGAAGAAGGGCTCATGCCCGAAACGTCGATTCTCCTGCTCCTTGGATGCTGCCTGACCTGCTGCGCTTTTCCAGCAACACATTTTCAGCTCTGATCTCCAGCATCTGCAGTCCTCACTTTCTCCATAAAGTTGCATGATACAAGCTAATGGACATGGGCGCAAGTCCCAACCCAGCAGCTGGCCTGTGTACCTCCATGATCTCGGCTCCATGCAGCACTTGTAATGGAGGTTGACCGAGACATTTCCAGTCAGCATCTAGTTTGCCAACATGAAGGAGCAAGGGATTTGCAGATCAGTTGATAGGAGGCAGGTACCCATTTTAATGAACATCAAAGTACAATTGTTCACCTTGCCTGGTCAAAAACCTCTTTAATATACACAAGCGCACATTAGTTCTGAAAGCTCCCTCTCACATATTGTTTTCAAAGAAATCACCATGGCTAAAGAAATACTTAGCAATTAATTATTAAACTCTTCAGGCACACAGAAAATCCCATATGTCACCAGTTCATAATTGTCACAGGAAACAGACTATTTTATTATACTTTTAATGAAGTGGACTCGCTGTAACGTGCAGATTTTATGTAAACAATAAAAACGGATTTTATTGTAAAATAATTAGAAATGGTTTTAATCACAAGGTAAAAGTATAATCGCATTAATTCTAAAACACGCCTTTACAAACTCCTAAAACATCCCTTGTACAGTTCTCACACCCAAGAAAAAGTCTTACCTTGACAGGTTGAAGTTGACTCTGACATCCCCCCCCAGTCTGAACATCTGATAGCTCATCCCTGGAGCTTTCATACACCCAAATGTAAATGTTCTCAGTTTCAAGTAAACTCTTAAGTGCTTTATCCAAACACGTTAGGTCTGAAACTACAATAAGCCTAGTCTAAGCTAAGGACCATTGCTTTGCACAACCAATATTCATCCAAGGACTCCTCCAGGCCAGCCCAAAACTGAAACAAAAACTAAAAGGTCTCTGTTTGTAAGCTCCAGCTGTTTCCCCTGAGCTTCAAAAAGTCCAGAAATGTTTAACAGTCATTGATGCAGCTTGCTCAGTCAACCCCCCGCCCCAAACATACACAAAAATGCATCATTTCTGAAAGGTAGTTTTCACAGTCTGTTTTAAGGAGAATCACTATGGTTACAGAAATAGTTACAAGGTAATCATTGAATTCTTCAGGGACACAGAAAACGCCATATGTCACTCATTCAAAAGTTTTTTTAAATGATAAAGATATCTATCAATCATACAGCCGTGAACACAGTTTCACTTCACCACAGAGATTTGCTGCTCTGAAGCAGAAAGGCCTCTGATTGGCCCTTCAGCGTTAAAGAGTCTACCATTCATTGAAAAGGAAACCTTCAAGCTGGAACCATTGTTCCCCATCCACAAACCCCATTCCCCATCGGCAAACCCCATTCCCATCCACAAACCCCATTCCCCATCGGCAAACCCCATTCCTCATCGGCAAACTCCATTCCCCATCCACAAACCCCATTCCCATCCACAAACCCCATTCCCCATCGGCAAACCCCATTCCCCATCCACAAACCCCATTCCCCATTGGCAAACCCCATTCCCATCCACAAACCCTATTCCCCATCCACAAACCACATTCCCCATCCACAAACCCCATTCCTCATCGGCAAGCCCCATTCCCATCCACAAACCCCATTCCTCATCCATAAACCCCATTCCTCATCCATAAATCCCATTCCCATCCACAAACCCCATTCCTCATCCATAAACCCCATTCCCATCCACAAATAGCAATCCCCATCCACAAACCCCATTCCCAGCCACAAACCCCATTCCCCATCCATAGACCCCATTCCCATCCGCAAACCCCATTCCTCATCGGCAAACCCCATTACAAATCCGCAAACCCCATTCCTCATCGGCAAACCCCATTCCCTGTCCACAAGCCCCATTCCCATCCACAAATCCCATTCCAATCCACAAACCCGATTCCTCATCGGCAAACCCCATTCCCATCTACAAGTCCCATTCCCAACCACAAACCCCATTCCCGTCCACAAACCCCATTCGCGTCCACAAACCTCATTCCCATCCACTAACCCCATTCCCATCCACAAACCCCATTCCCATCCACAAATCCCATTCCCATCCACAAACCCCATTCCCGTCAACAAACCCCATTCCCATCCACAAACCCCATTCCCCATCCACAAACCCCATTCCCATCCACAAACCCCATTCCACATCCACATATCCCATTCCTCATCCACAAACCCAATTCCCATCTGAAAACCACAATCCCCATCCACAAACCCCATTCCCATCCACAAACACCATTCCCATCCACAAACCACATTCCTCATCCACAAACCCCATTCCCATCCACAAACCCCATTCCTCATCCACAAACCCCATTTCCCCATCCACAAACTGCATTCCTCATCCACAAACCCCATTCCTCATCCACAAGCCGCATTCCTCATCCACAAACCCCATTCCTCATCCACAAATCCCATTCCCATCCACAAACCCCATTCCTCATCCACAAACCCCATTTCTCCATCCACAAACTGCATTCCTCATCCACAAACCCCATTCCTCATCCACAAGCCGCATTCCTCATCCACAAACCCCATTCCTCATCCACAAACCCCATTCCCATCCACAAACCCCATTCCTCATCCACAAACCCCATTTCCCCATCCACAAACTGCATTCCTCATCCACAAACCCCATTCCTCATCCACAAGCCGCATTCCTCATCCACAAACCCCATTCCTCATCCACAAACTGCATTCCTCATCCACAAATCCCATTCCTCATCCACAAACTGCATTCCTCATCCACAAACCCCATTCCTCATCCACAAACCCCATTTCCCATCCACAAACCGCATTCCTCATCCATAAACCCCATTCCTCATCCACAAACCCCATTCCCATCCACAAACCCCATTCCCCATCCACAAACCCCATTCCCCATCCACAATCTCCATTCCCTGTCCACAAACCCCATTCCCACCCACAAACCCCATTCCCCATCCACAAACCCCATTCTTCATCCACAAACCCCATTCCCCATCCACAATCTCCATTCCCTGTCCACAAACCCCATTCCCATCCACAAACCCCATTCCCCATCCACAAACCCCATTCTTCATCCACAAACCCAATTCCCCATCCGCAATCTCCATTCCCTGTCCACAAACCCCATTCCCACCCACAAACCCCATTCCCCATCCACAAATCCCATTCCTCATCGGCAAACCCCGTTCCCTGTCCACAAACCCCATTCCCATCCACAACCCCATTCCCTCCCACAAACCCCATTCCCCATCCACAAATCCCATTCCTCATCGGCAAACCCAATTCCCTGTCCACAAACCCCATTCCCATCCACAAACCCCATTCCCCATCCACAAACCCAATTCCTCACCGGCAAACCCCATTCCCCATCCACAAACCCCATTCCTCATCCACAAATCCCATTCCCATCCACAAACCCCATTCCTCATCCACAAATCCCATTCCCTTTCACAAACCCCATTCCTCATCCACAAACCCCATTGCCATCCACAAACCCCATTCCCCATCCACAAACCCAATTCCTCATCGGCAAACCCCATTCCCATCCACAAACCCCATTCACCATCCACAAACGCCGTTATCATCCACAAACCCCATTCCCCATCCACAAACCCCATTTCCCATCCACAAACCCCATTCCTCATCGGCAAACCCCATTCCCATCCACAAACTGCAATCCCCATCCACAAACCCCATTCCCATCCGCAAACCCTATTCCCCATCCACAAACCCCATTCCCATCCGCAAACCCCATTCCCCATCCACAAACAACATTCCCCATCCACAAACTCCATTCCTCATCGGCAAACACCATTCCCCACCCATAAACCCCATTCCCCATCCACAAACATCATTCCCATCCACAAACCCCAATCCCCATCCTCAAACCCCATTCCTCATCGGCAAACCCCATTCCCCATCCACAAACTGCAATCTCCATCCACAAACCCCATTCCCATCTGCAAACCCTATTCCCCATCCACAAACCCCATTTCCCATCCACAAACCCCATTCCTCATCAGCAAACTCCATTCCCTATCCACAAACCCTATTCCCATCCCATTAGGTGTGTGCTCGGGACCCAGAATCAGTCCTTGGTAGAGTGATCATCTGCTGTGTAATATAGGATCGGAGCTGTGTCTACATCTGACTGAGACTGGTCTGTTCCTGATTTTAGGGTACAACACCAAATCCTAAACTAACTGCTAATTCAGTCAACGGCACACATCTGATGGTTTTCAATTACACCAAAGTATAAATTGTAGCAGTAATTTTGTTTTTCCATTTTTAAACTGAAATCTCTGCTCTTCCAGACGGTTTAATTTCACTTTTCCTGTTTTACAGTGCGAGATGCAAAAAACCTAATCCCCATGGATCCCAACGGTCTTTCGGATCCCTATGTAAAACTCAAACTCATCCCTGACCCAAAAAGTGAAAGCAAACAGAAAACAAAAACCATGCGCTCGACACTGAATCCCAGCTGGAACGAATCATTCACATTGTGAGTATGCTTCCTGTCTCCACTATCTCGACAGGACCAATGGAAAATCTTTTCAGTTTCATTTTCCACAAGAACAAACATTTGGTGTTTCAAATATTACACTGTTCAGGGTATTGTATCGTTCACCTCATGGGCCATGTGACATTTATTCATTATGCTCAGGCCTTGTGCGTGTGTTTGTGTGAACATAGAACATTACAGCGCAGTACAGGCCCTTTGGCCCTCGATGTTGCGCCGACCTGTCATATCAACCTGAAGCCCATCTAACCTACACTATTCCATGTACATCCATATGTTTGTCCAATGACGAATTGAATGCACTTAAAGTTGGCAAATCTACTACCGTTGCAGGCAAAGCAATCCATTCCCTTACTACCCTCTGACATTTGTCCTATATCTATCACCCCTCAATTTAAAGCTATGCCCCCTCGTGCTCACCGTCACCATACTTGGAAAAAGGCTCTCCCTGTCCACCCTATCTGACCGTCTGATTATCTTATATGTCTCTATTAAGTCACCTCTCAACCTTCTTCTCTCCAACGAAAACAGCCTCAAGTCCATCAGCCTTTCCTTGTAAGACCTTCCCTCCCTACCAGGCAACATCCTAGTAAATCTCCTCTGCACCCTTTCCAAAGCTTCCACATCCTTCTTATAATGGGGTGACTGGAACTGTACACCAATACTCCAAGTGCGGCTGTACCAGAGTTTTGTACAGCTGTAGCATAACCTCATGGTTCCGGAACTCGATCCCTCTATTAATAAAGGCGAAAACACTGTATGCCTTTTAACAACCCTGTCAACCTGGGTGGCAACTTTCAGGGATCTGTGTACATGAACACCGAGATCTCTCTGCTCATCTGCACTCCCAAGAATCTTACCATTAGCCCAGTACTTTGCATGGTGGTTACTCCAACCAAAGTGAATCACCTCACACTTGTCCGCATTAAACTCCATTTGCCACCTCTCAGCCCAGCTCTGCAGCTTATCTATGTCTCTCTATAACCTACAACATCCTTTGTCACTAACCACAACTCCACCAACCTTAGTGTCATCCACAATTCCACCAACCTTACTAACCCACCCTTCTAAGCCCTCATCCAGGTCATTTATAAAAATGACGAACAGCAGTGGACCCAACACCGATCCTTGTGGTACCCCACTAGTAACTGGACTCCAGGATGAACGTTTCCCATCAACCACCACCCTCTGTCTGCTTTCAGCAAGCCAATTATTGATCCAAACTGCTATATCTCCCACAATCTCATTTCTCCGCATTTTGTACAATAGCCTACTGTGGGGAACCTTATCGAATGTCTTGCTGAAATCCATATATACCACATCAACCGGTTTACTCTCATCTACCTGTTTGGTCACCTTCTCAAAGAACTCAATAAGGTTTGTGAGGCACGACCTACCCTTCACAAAACCATGCTGACTATCCCTAATCAAATTATTCTTTTCTAGATGATTATAAATCCTATCTCTTATAACCTTTTCCAACACTTTACCAACAACTGAAGTAAGGCTCACTGGTCTATAATTACCAGTGTTGTCCCTACTCCCCTTCTTGAACAGGGGAACCACATTTGCTTATTCTCCAGTCTTCTGGCACTATTCCTGTAGACATGACAATTTAAAGATCAATGCCAAAGGCTCGGCAATCTCCTCCCTGGCTTCCCAGAGGATCCAAGGATAAATCCCACCCGGCCCAGGGGACTTATCTATTTTCACACTCTTCAGGATTTCTAATACCTCTTCCTTGTGAATCTCAATCCCAGCTCGTCTAGTAGCCTGTATCTCAGTAATCTCCTCGACAACATTGTCGTTTTCTAGAGTGAATACTGTTTCTAGAGTGAATACTGTCGAAAAATATTCATTTAGTGCTTCCCCTATCTCCTCTGACTCCACACACAACTTCCCACTACTATCCTTGATTGGCCCTAATCTTATTCTCGTCATTCTTTTATTCCTTAAATACCTATAGAAAGCCTTAGGGTTTACCCTGATCCTATCCGCCAACAACTTCCCATGCCTCCTCCTGGCTCTTCTGAGCTCTCTCTTTAGGTCTTTCCTGATTACCTTGTAATCCTCAAGCGCCCTAATGGAGCCTTCACATCTCATCCTAACATAGTTAAAAATCATGCAACACCTGATGAAGGAGCGACGCTCCGAAAGTGTGCTTCCAATTAAACCTGTTGGACTATAACCTGGTGTTGTGTGATTTTTAACTTTGTACACCCCAGTCCAACAACAGCATCTCCAAATCATCCTAACATAAGCTGCCTTCTTCTTCTTCTTGACCAGAGATTCCACTTCCTTTGTAAACCACGGCTCCCGCGCTCTACAGCTTCCTCCCTGCCTGACAGGTACATACTTATCTTGGACACACAGGAGCTTTTCTTTGAATAAGCTCCACATTTCTAATGTGCCCATCCCCTGCAGTTTCCTTCTCCATCCTATGCTTCCTAAATCTTGCCTAATCGCATCGTACTTGCCTTTCCCCCAGCTGTAACACTTACACAGTGGTATACACCTATCCCTTTTTATCACTAAAGTAAACATAACAGAATTGTGATCGCTATCACCAAAGTGCTCACCTACTTCCAAGTCTAATACCTGGCCGCGCTCATTACCCAATACCAAATCTAATGTGGCTTTGCCCCTTGTTGGCCTGTCTACATACTGTGTCAGGAAGCCCTCCTGCACACACTGGACAAAAAATGACCCATCTATAGTACTCGTACTATAGTGTTCCCAGTCAATATTTGGAAAGTTGAAGTCTCCCATGACAACTACCCTGTCTCTCTCACTCCTATTGAGAATCATCTTTGCTATCCTTAGACTTGGAAGTAGGTGAACACTTTGGTGATAGTGATCACAATTCTGTTATGTTTACTTTAGTGATAAAAAGGGATAGGTGTATACCACTGTGTAAGTGTTGCAGCTGGGGGAAAGGCAAGTACGATGCAATTAGGCAAGATTTAGGAAGCATAGGATGGGGAAGGAAACTGCAGGGGATGGGCACATTAGAAATGTGGAGCTTATTCAACGAAAAACTCCTGTGTGTCCAAGATAAGTCTGTACTGTCAGGAAGCTTGTGTGTGTGTGTGTGTGTGTGTGTGTGTGTGTGTGTGTGTGTGTGTGTGTGTGTGTGTGTGTGTGTGTGTGTGTGTGTGTGTGTGTGTGTGTGTGTGTGTGTGTGTGTGTGTGTGTGTGTGTGTGTGTGTGTGTGTGTGTGTATCTTTCCCTTGTACACGGACTGTGTATGACAGTGGAAGATGGCTGCAGGAGAATTGTATATCTTGTAATTGCTTAATATTTTTTGCCCAATTAATGGAGTTAATTTATGATTTCCCAGGGTTGGAGGGAAGTGAGTCCTTGTTGAGGTTGTGAGACTACGACAGTACTCTCTGTCCCAGCCACTGAAAACATGCTGGAGGTGCCAGGTGCTATCCAATGGGATATTAAACCCAGGATCTCTGTTTTTATTCATTCATGAGCTGTGGGTGTCGCTGGCTGGGTCAGCATTTATTGCCTGTCCCTAGTTGCCCCTTGAGAAGGTGGGTGTAACCTGCCTTCTTGTATCTCTGTAGCCCACCTGCTGTGGGTTGACCCACAATGCCCTTAGGGAGGGAATTCCAGGATTTTGACCCAGCAACAGTGAAGAAATGGCGATGTATTTCTCCGTCAGGATGGGGAGTGGTTTGCAGGGGGGTGGTGTTCCCATGTATCTGCTGCTCTCATCCTTCGAGGTGATAGAGGTCAAGATATTCACCATCAGCCACACCAAGTCTGTGAGTGAGTGGAGCAATGAAGTGCAGTCGCAGGGTAGTGGGAGAGTGAGAAATGGGAACGCTGTGTGTTCTTAACACTGGGACCAGCCCTTTAGCTTTAACCCATTTATTGGTGGTTAATGGAAGTGACACTTGTTGTACAATGTCTCTCTGTCTCTGTCTAGTAAACTGAAAAGCAGTGACAAGGATCGGCGCCTCTCAGTGGAGATCTGGGACTGGGATCGCACCACGAGGAACGATTTCATGGGTGCTTTGTCCTTTGGTGTATCAGAGCTCATGAAATCCTCAGCGGTTGGTTGGTAAGTGTGTCCTCCTGAGACCACTCTTAATAAAATCTTCGAGAGAGAGAGAGAGAGAGAAAAAGAGAGAGAGAGAGAGAATTCAGGGGGTTATCTCATGGAAGTGTATAAGGTCACAGCTGGAAGGCAGGCAGCAGTTAATGTGAGATTAGTTCCTTGGATTGAGGGACCCAGAATAGGAGAAACACAAATTAACACTTGCCCATTTAGGATTCGAATTGAGGAGGACTTCCTCACATAGTCAGCCTGGAATTCTGATAATCTCTTTCCCGAAAAGCTGGGGACGGTTTGGAAAATCCGAGACTGGGGGAAATCCACGGAGGTTGGGATAAAGGGATCTGGGACAAATGCATAGGATTGAGGTACAGATCAATCACAGGCTGATTGACTGGAGCAGCGGGTTTGAGGGGCTGAATGGCCTCAGTCTGTTCCCTGCATTGACATCCTCCTATCTGGAGGTCAGACCTCTCCCGTACAGTCCCTAGCAGGGGTTAGACTGTTCAGGGTTTATGTGGCTGGTGATGGGTGGCAGCTGTATGCAGTTTGGAAGGGGGAGGGCATCCTGAATAACCGGGGAGCCCAGTTTGCTGCATCCAGCTCCAAGCCGAAGGCATGTGGGATTAACCCGGAGAGAGCAAGGACGGCTCATCCTGTGGACTGTCAGCCAGTGTTGAGCTACCATTGCACAGTACAGATGCTGGACTGTGAGCACATCTTAAGAAGGCCAGGCCTGGAAAGGAACTTCCAAAGCTCTGAACGTGGGCAGGAGGTTTGGAGAGAGAAAGAACTGGTCCTGAAACTGGTTGGTGTGGACCCAGTGTACCCAAACCCTGCGTCCCATTTCACAAAGCCCCAGTAACCCCACCAGTCTTCCCTCACCGCGCCCCCACTCCTCCTCACCTACCCAACCCCTATCTTCTCCTACAACCTCCCCTTACACCTCAGACTTCTCTCCTCCACCCCTTACCAGCCACAGTCTTCCCATCGCCCCCCCTCAACTCTTCCCCCTCCCCCCCCCGGTCATCTCTGGTATTCCAGTTGATGAGGAAGGGTTCCCGGTCTCTCTGTCATTATCAGTGCCCCCCACCCCTTCCCTTTCATATCTGAACGTGCAGAGTTAACCTTCTGCCCTTTGTCCTTGCCACAGGTTTAAGCTGCTGAGTCAGGAAGAAGGTGAATACTACAACGTCCCCATTATTGAGGATGACGGGGATTCTGAGCTTCGTCAGAAATTTGAGGTGGGTGCAGCCGTGTACGTCCACCCCTCCCCCATCCCTGAGCTGGCATCTTTTTTCTTAACAAGTGCAGGTCCACCTTGGGTTTGTTTTCATGCTGCAAGGTTTCGGAAATGGTCTTCCAGAGTTTCCCAGAAACCGTTGAGTCTGTCTCTCAGGCAGCGGTTTTTGGCTGATCCTGTTTTCGTCCAGATTTGTAAAGGAGGAAATTGGAAATGCACTGATTATTCAGTGTTTTATAGACCAAATAACTGTGAGCCCTGAAGTGACAGGGGCCTCAGACAGAACTTTGCAGTTACAGCAAGACAGACACAGGCCGTTCTATACAGTGCAGGCTGTGTTTGTTCACCAGGTGAATCCTCATATCCATAACCTCATTCCTGGTGAGCTCACTGTTAGCCTCAGATTGTCCTGGCTGGAGGAGGAAAGGGGGAGAAGGATACCCTCCCTGACTCTTCCCCTCCTGTGGACTGGTGTGTAAAACATACATCACACCAAGCATTACACACTGACAGAAAGCAGGAGCATGGGAATACAGCGCAGGAAACTACCATCGGGTTTGAGACTACGTCCAACAGCGTTCCATCATTGTTAGGGACAGTGTTCTGTTATTGTCTTAGATGATGTTCCTTTATTGTCTGAGACAATATTCCATTCTTGTAATTACATTATTGTCTTGAGACTATGTTCTGTTATTGTCTGGAACAGTGACCCGTTCTTGCCTGGGTCAATATTGTCCATGTGGGACAATATTTGATTATTCTCTGGGACAATATTTGATTTTACGGGACAACATTCCACTATTGGGATGGCACGGTGGCACAGTGGTTAGCACTGCTGCCTCACAGCGCCAGAGACCCGGGTTCAATTCCCGACTCAGGCAACTGACTGTGTGGAGTTTGCACATTCTCCCTGTGTCTGCGTGGGTTTCCTCCGGGTGCTCCGGTTTCCTCCCACACTCCAAAGATGTGCAGGTCAGGTGAATTGGCCATGCTAAAATTGCCCGTAGTGTTAGGTAAAGGGGTAAATGTATGGTAATGGGTGGGTTGTGGGTCGGTGTGGACTGGTTGGGCCGAAGGGCCTGTTTCCACGCTGTAAGTAATCTAATCTAATCTATTGTCCAGACCAATATTCCATTACTGTTTAAGACAGTGTTCCAGTATTTACAGGGTTAGTATTCAATTATTTTCTGGGACCATGTCCCATTATTGTCTCGGACATTGTTCTATTATTTTCTGAAAATATGTTCCAATATTTTCCGAGATGACATTCCATTTTTATCTGGGACAGTGTTTAAAATAACTCCACAGAGGCCGCTATCCCGTCCCCATATCTCCCTTTATTTACACATGCCTAGTACTTGACACTGATCCAGCGTCCTCAGAACCAGCTCTCGAAGTGAACAGAACCTCTAACACTCCTGTTCCCATCTGTCAGCCAGGGATCCCTCATTGGACCCTCATTGGGCGGCACGGTGGCACAGTGGTTAGCACTGCTGCCTCGCAGCGCCAGAGACCCGGGTTCAATTCCCGACTCAGGCGACTGACTGTGTGGAGTTTGCACGTTCTCCCCGTGTCTGCGTGGGTTTCCTCCGGGGGCTCCAGTTTCCTCCCACAGTCCAAAGATGTGCAAGTCAGGTGAATTGGCCATGCTAAATTGCCCGTAGTGTTAGGTAAAGGGGTAAATGTAGGGGTATGGGTGGGTTACGCTTCGGCGGGTCGGTGTGGACTTGTTGGGCCGAAGGGCCTGTTTCCACACTGTAAGTAATCTAATCTAATGTAATCTAATCTAATCTAATCTAATATGAGGTCCACCGGGTTGACTGTGCCACAGACCCTGCGATATTCCATTATTACTTATCTGTCTCGTATAATATTTGATTATTCTCTGGGGCAATATCCTATTCAATAGGTACAAATTACATTATTGTCGAGGACAATATTTTATTAGTGTCTGGGACAGTGTTCCATTACGGTCTGGGACAATGTTCCATTACTGTCTGGGACAATGTTCCATTGCTGTCTGGGACAATGTTCCATTACTGTCTGGGACAGTGTTCCATTACTGTCTGGGACAATGTTCCATTACTGTCTGGGACAATGTTCCATTACTGTCTGGGACAATGTTCCATTACTATCTGGGACAATGCTCCATTACTATCTGGGACAATGTTCCATTACTGTCTGGGACAATGTTCCATTACTGTCTGGGACAATGCTCCATTACTGTCTGGGACAATGTTCCATTACTGTCTGGGACAATGTTCCATTACTGTCTGGGACAATGCTCCATTACTGTCTGGGACAATGCTCCATTACTATCTGGGACAATGTTCCATTACTGTCTGGGACAATGTTCCATTACTGTCTGGGACAATGCTCCATTACTGTCTGGGACAATGTTCCATTACTGTCTGGGACAATGTTCCATTACTGTCTGGGACAATGCTCCATTACTGTCTGGGACAATGCTCCATTACTATCTGGGACAATGTTCCATTACTGTCTGGGACAATGTTCCATTACTGTCTGGGACAATGCTCCATTTCTGTCTGGGACAGTGTTTCATTACTGTCTGGGACAATGTTCCATTACTGTCCGGGACAATGTTGCATTACTGTCTGGGACAATGTTCCATTACTGTTCGGGACAATGTTGCATTACTGTCTGGGACAATGCTCCATTACTGTCTGGGACAATGTTCCATTACTGTCTGGGACAATGCTCCATTACTATCTGGGACAATGTTCCATTACTGTCTGGGACAATGTTCCATTACTGTCTGGGACAATGCTCCATTTCTGTCTGGGACAGTGTTTCATTACTGTCTGGGACAATGTTCCATTACTGTTCGGGACAATGTTGCATTACTGTCTGGGACAATGCTCCATTACTGTCTGGGACAATGTTCCATTACTGTCTGGGACAGTGTTCCATTACTGTCTGGGACAATGTTCCATTACTGTCTGGGACAATGCTCCATTTCTGTCTGGGACAGTGTTTCATTACTGTCTGGGACAATGTTCCATTACTGTTCGGGACAATGTTGCATTACTGTCTGGGACAATGCTCCATTTCTGTCTGGGACAGTGTTTCATTACTGTCTGCGACAATGTTCCATTACTGTTCGGGACAATGTTGCATTACTGTCTGGGACAATGTTGCATTGCTGTCTGGGACACGACTCCATTACTGTCTGGGACAATGTTCCATTACTGTCTGGGACAGTGTTCCATTACTGTCTGGGAAAATGCTCCATTATTGTCTGGGACAGTGTTCCATTGCTGTCTGGGACAATGTTCCATTACTGTCTGGGACAATGTTCCATTGCTGTCTGGGCAATGCTCCATTACTGTCTGGGACAATGCACATTACTGTCTGGGACAGTGTTCCATTACTGTCTGGGACAATGCTCCATTACTGTCTGGGACAATGCACATTACTGTCTGGGACAGTGTTCCATTACTGTCTGGGAAAATGCTCCATTATTGTCTGGGACAGTGTTCCATTACTGTCTGGGACAATGTTCCATTACTGTCTGGGACAATGTTCCATTACTGTCTGGGACAGTGTTCCATTACTGTCTGGGACAATGTTCCATTGCTGTCTGGGACACGACTCCATTACTGTCTGGGACAATGTTCCATTACTGTCTGGGACAATGCACTTTACTGTCTGGGACAGTGTTCCATTACTGTCTGGGAAAATGCTCCATTATTGTCTGGGACAGTGTTCAATTGCTGTTTGGGCACGACTCCATTACTGTCTGGGACAGTGTTCCATTACTGTCTGGGAAAATGCTCCATTATTGTCTGGGACAGTGTTCCATTGCTGTCTGGGACAGTGTTCCATTGCTGTCTGGGACAATGTTCCATTACTGTCTGGGACAATGTTCCATTGCTGTCTGGGCAATGCTCCATTACTGTCTGGGACAATGCACATTACTGTCTGGGACAGTGTTCCATTACTGTCTGGGACAATGCTCCATTACTGTCTGGGACAATGCACATTACTGTCTGGGACAGTGTTCCATTACTGTCTGGGAAAATGCTCCATTATTGTCTGGGACAGTGTTCCATTACTGTCTGGGACAATGTTCCATTACTGTCTGGGACAATGTTCCATTACTGTCTGGGACAATGTTCCATTACTGTCTGGGCAATGCTCCATTACTGTCTGGGACAATGCACATTACTGTCTGGGACAGTGTTCCATTACTGTCTGGGACAATGCTCCATTACTGTCTGGGACAATGCACATTACTGTCTGGGACAGTGTTCCATTACTGTCTGGGAAAATGCTCCATTATTGTCTGGGACAGTGTTCCATTACTGTCTGGGACAATGTTCCATTACTGTCTGGGACAATGTTCCATTACTGTCTGGGACAGTGTTCCATTACTGTCTGGGACAATGTTCCATTGCTGTCTGGGACACGACTCCATTACTGTCTGGGACAATGTTCCATTACTGTCTGGGACAATGCACTTTACTGTCTGGGACAGTGTTCCATTACTGTCTGGGAAAATGCTCCATTATTGTCTGGGACAGTGTTCCATTACTGTCTGGGACAATGTTCCATTATTGTCTGGGACAATGCACATTACTGTCTGGGACACTGTTCCATTACTGTCTGGGAAAATGCTCCATTATTGTCTGCGACAGTGTTCCATTACGGTCTGGGACAATGTTCCATTGCTGTCTGGGACAATGTTCCATTACTGTCCGGGACAATGTTCCATTACTATCTGGGACAAGGCTCCATTACTGTCTGGGACAATGTTCCATTACTGTCTGGGACAAGGCTCCATTACTGTCAGGGACAATGTTCCATTACTGTCTGGGACAAGGCTCCATTACTGTCTGGGACAATGTTCCATTACTGTCTGGGACAATGTTCCATTACTATCTGGGACAAGGCTCCATTACTATCTGGGACAATGTTCCATTACTGTCTGTGACAATGCTCCATTACTATCTGGGAAAGTGTTCCATTACTGTCTGGGACAATGTTCCATTACTGTCTGGGACAATGCTCCATTACTGTCTGGGACAGTTTTCCATTACTGTTCGGGACAATGTTGCATTACTCTCTGGGACAGTGCTCCATTACTGTCTGGGACAATGTTGCATTGCTGTCTGGGACACGACTCCATTACTGTCTGGGACAATGTTCCATTACTGTCTGGGACACAACTCCATTACTGTCTGGGACAATGTTCCATTGCTGTCTGGGATACGACTCCATTACTGTCTGGGACAATGTTCCATTACTGTCTGGGACAATGCACATTACTGTCTGGGACAGTGTTCCATTACTGTCTGGGAAAATGCTCCATTATTGTCTGGGACAGTGTTCCATTACTGTCTGGGACAATGTTCCATTACTGTCTGGGACAATGTTCCATTACTGTCTGGGACAGTGTTCCATTACTGTCTGGGACAATGTTCCATTACTGTCTGGGACAGTGTTCCATTACTGTCTGGGACAATGTTCCATTGCTGTCTGGGACACGACTCCATTACTGTCTGGGACAATGCACTTTACTGTCTGGGACAGTGTTCCATTACTGTCTGGGAAAATGCTCCATTATTGTCTGGGACAGTGTTCCATTACTGTCTGGGACAATGCACATTACTGTCTGGGACAGTGTTCCATTACTGTCTGGGAAAATGCTCCATTATTGTCTGCGACAGTGTTCCATTACGGTCTGGGACAATGTTCCATTGCTGTCTGGGACAATGCTCCATTATTGCCTGGGACAATGTTCCATTACTGTCTGGGGCAATGCTCCATTACTGTCTGGGACAATGTTCCATTACTATCTGGGACAAGGCTCCATTACTGTCTGGGACAATGTTCCATTACTGTCTGGGACAATGCACATTACTGTCTGGGACAGTGTTCCATTACTGTCTGGGAAAATGCTCCATTATTGTCTGCGACAGTGTTCCATTACTGTCTGGGGCAATGCTCCATTACTGTCTGGGACAATGTTCCATTACTATCTGGGACAAGGCTCCATTACTGTCTGGGACAATGTTCCATTACTGTCTGGGACAAGGCTCCATCACTGTCTGGGACAGTGTTTCATTACTGTCTGGGACAATGCTCCATTACTGTCTGAGACAATGCTCCATTACTGTCTGGGACAAAGCTCCATTACTGTCTGGGACAATGTTCCATTACTGTCTGGGACAGTGTTCCATTACTGTCTGGGACAATGTTCCATTACTATCTGGGACAAGGCTCCATTACTGTCTGGGACAATGTTCCATTACTGTCTGGGACAAGGCTCCATTACTGTCTGGGACAGTGTTCCATTACTGTCTCGGACAATGTTCCATTACTGTCTCGGACAAGGCTCCATTACTGTCTGGGACAATGTTCCATTACTGTCTGGGACAAGGCTCCATTACTGTCTGGGACAATGTTCCATTACTGTCTGGGACAATGTTCCATTACTATCTGGGACAAGGCTCCATTACTATCTGGGACAATGTTCCATTACTGTCTGGGACAATGCTCCATTACTATCTGGGAAAGTGTTCCATTACTGTCTGGGACAATGTTCCATTACTGTCTGGGACAATGCTCCATTACTGTCTGGGACAGTTTTCCATTACTGTTCGGGACAATGTTGCATGACTGTCTGGGACAGTGCTCCATTACTGTCTGGGACAATGTTGCATTGCTGTCTGGGACACGACTCCATTACTGTCTGGGACAATGTTCCATTACTGTCTGGGACACGACTCCATTACTGTCTGGGACAATGTTCCATTGCTGTCTGGGACACGACTCCATTACTGTCTGGGACAATGTTCCATTACTGTCTGGGACAATGCACATTACTGTCTGGGACAGTGTTCCATTACTGTCTGGGAAAATGCTCCATTATTGTCTGGGACAGTGTTCCATTACTGTCTGGGACAATGTTCCATTACTGTCTGGGACAATGTTCCATTACTGTCTGGGACAGTGTTCCATTACTGTCTGGGACAATGTTCCATTACTGTCTGGGACAGTGTTCCATTACTGTCTGGGACAATGTTCCATTGCTGTCTGGGACACGACTCCATTACTGTCTGGGACAATGTTCCATTACTGTCTGGGACAATGCACTTTACTGTCTGGGACAGTGTTCCATTACTGTCTGGGAAAATGCTCCATTATTGTCTGCGACAGTGTTCCATTACTGTCTGGGACAATGCACATTACTGTCTGGGACAGTGTTCCATTACTGTCTGGGAAAATGCTCCATTATTGTCTGCGACAGTGTTCCATTACGGTCTGGGACAATGTTCCATTGCTGTCTGGGACAATGCTCCATTATTGCCTGGGACAATGTTCCATTACTGTCTGGGGCAATGCTCCATTACTGTCTGGGACAATGTTCCATTACTATCTGGGACAAGGCTCCATTACTGTCTGGGACAATGTTCCATTACTGTCTGGGACAATGCACATTACTGTCTGGGACAGTGTTCCATTACTGTCTGGGAAAATGCTCCATTATTGTCTGCGACAGTGTTCCATTACTGTCTGGGGCAATGCTCCATTACTGTCTGGGACAATGTTCCATTACTATCTGGGACAAGGCTCCATTACTGTCTGGGACAATGTTCCATTACTGTCTGGGACAAGGCTCCATCACTGTCTGGGACAGTGTTTCATTACTGTCTGGGACAATGCTCCATTACTGTCTGAGACAATGCTCCATTACTGTCTGGGACAAAGCTCCATTACTGTCTGGGACAATGTTCCATTACTGTCTGGGACAGTGTTCCATTACTGTCTGGGACAATGTTCCATTACTATCTGGGACAAGGCTCCATTACTGTCTGGGACAATGTTCCATTACTGTCTGGGACAAGGCTCCATTACTGTCTGGGACAATGTTCCATTACTGTCTGGGACAAGGCTCCATTACTGTCTGGGACAATGTTCCATTACTGTCTGGGACAATGTTCCATTACTATCTGGGACAAGGCTCCATTACTATCTGGGACAATGTTCCATTACTGTCTGGGACAATGCTCCATTACTATCTGGGAAAGTGTTCCATTACTGTCTGGGACAATGTTCCATTACTGTCTGGGACAATGCTCCATTACTGTCTGGGACAGTTTTCCATTACTGTTCGGGACAATGTTGCATGACTGTCTGGGACAGTCCTCCATTACTGTCTGGGACAATGTTGCATTGCTGTCTGGGACACGACTCCATTACTGTCTGGGACAATGTTCCATTACTGTCTGGGACACGACTCCATTACTGTCTGGGACAATGTTCCATTGCTGTCTGGGACACGACTCCATTACTGTCTGGGACAATGTTCCATTACTGTCTGGGACAATGCACATTACTGTCTGGGACAGTGTTCCATTACTGTCTGGGAAAATGCTCCATTATTGTCTGGGACAGTGTTCCATTACTGTCTGGGACAATGTTCCATTACTGTCTGGGACAATGTTCCATTACTGTCTGGGACAGTGTTCCATTACTGTCTGGGACAATGTTCCATTACTGTCTGGGACAGTGTTCCATTACTGTCTGGGACAATGTTCCATTGCTGTCTGGGACACGACTCCATTACTGTCTGGGACAATGTTCCATTACTGTCTGGGACACTGCACTTTACTGTCTGGGACAGTGTTCCATTACTGTCTGGGAAAATGCTCCATTATTGTCTGCGACAGTGTTCCATTACTGTCTGGGGCAATGCTCCATTACTGTCTGGGACAATGTTCCATTACTATCTGGGACAAGGCTCCATTACTGTCTGGGACAATGTTCCATTACTGTCTGGGACAAGGCTCCATCACTGTCTGGGACAGTGTTTCATTACTGTCTGGGACAATGCTCCATTACTGTCTGAGACAATGCTCCATTACTGTCTGGGACAAGGCTCCATTACTGTCTGGGACAATGTTCCATTAATGTCTGGGACAGTGTTCCATTACTGTCTGGGACAATGCTCCATTACTGTCTGGGACAATGCTCCATTACTATCTGGGACAATGTTCCATTGCTGTCTGGGACAATGCTCCATTACTGTCTGGGACAGTTTTCCATTACTGTTCGGGACAATGGTCCATTACTGTCTGGGACAATGCCCCATTAATGTCTGGGACAATGTTCCATTACTGTCTGGGACAATGTTCCATTACTGTCTGGGACAATGCTCCATTACTGTCTGGGACAATGTTCCCTTACTGTCTGGGACAATGTTCCATTACTGTCTGGGACAGGTTTCCATTACTGTTCGGGACAATGTTCCATTACTGTCTGGGACAATGCTCCATTACTGTCTGGGACAATGTTCCATTACTGTCTGGGACAATTTTCCATTACTGTCTGGGACAATGCTCCATTACTGTCTGGGACAATGTTCCATTACTGTCTGGGACAATGCTCCATTACTGTCTGGGACAATGTTCCATTACCGTCTGGGACAATGCTCCATTACTGTCTGGGACAGTGTTCCATTACTGTCTGGGACAATGCTCCATTACTGTCTGGGACAATGTTCCATTACTGTCTGGGACAATGCTCCATTACTGTCTGGGACAGTTTTCCATTACTGTCTGGGACAATGTTCCATTACTGTCTGGGACAATGCTCCATTACTGCCTGGGACAGTGTTCCATTACTGTCTGGGACAATGTTCCATTACTGTCTGGGACAATGTTCCATTACCGTCTGGGACAATGCTCCATTACTGCCTGGGACAGTGTTCCATTACTGTCTGGGACAGTGTTCCATTACTGTCTGGGACAATGCTCCATTACTGTCTGGGACAGTGTTCCATGACTGTTCGGGACAATGTTCCATTACTGTCTGGGACAATGCTCCATTACTGGCCGAGACAGTGTTCCATTACTGTCTGGGACAATTTTCCATTACCGTCTGGGACAATGCTCCATTACTGTCTGGGACAGTGTTCCATTACTGTTCGGGACAATGTTCCATTACTGTCTGGGACAATGCTCCATTACTGTCTGGGACAATGCTCCATTACTGTCTGGGACAATGTTCCATTGCTGTCTGGGACAATGTTCCATTACTGTCTGGGACACGACTCCATTACTGTCTGGGACAATGTTCCATTACTTTCTGGGACAGTGTTCCATTACTGTCTGGGACAATGTTCCATTACTGTCTGGGAGACGAATCCATTACTGTCTGGGACAATGTTCCATTACTGTCTGGGACACGACTCCATTACTGTCTGGGACAATGTTCCATTGCTGTCTGGGACACGACTCCATTACTGTCTGGGACAGTGTTCCATTACTGTCTGGGACAGTGCTCCATTATTGTCTGGGACAGTGTTCCATTACTGTCTGGGACAATGTTCCATTACTGTCTGGGACAATGTTCCATTGCTGCCTGGGACACGACTCCATTACTGTCTGGGACAATGTTCCATTACTGTCTGGGACAATGCACATTACTGTCTGGGACAGTGTTCCATTACTATCTGGGAAAATGCTCCATTATTGTCTGGGACAGTGTTCCATTACTGTCTGGGACAATGTTCCATTACTGTCTGGGACAATGTTCCATTACTGTCTGGGACAGTGTTCCATTACTGTCTGGGACACGACTCCATTACTGCCTGGGACAATGTTCCATTTCTGTCTGGGACAATGCACATTACTGTCTGGGACAGTGTTCCATTACTATCTGGGAAAATGCTCCATTATTGTCTGGGACAATGTTCCATTACTGTCTGGGACAATGTTCCATTACTGTCTGGGACAATGCTCCATTACTGTCTGGGACAATGTTCCATTACTGTCTGGGACAGTGTTCCATTACTGTCTGGGACAATGCTCCATTACTGTCTGGGACAATGCTCCATTACTGTCTGGGACAATGCTCCATTACTATCTGGGACAATGTTCCATTACTATCTGGGACAATGTTCCATTACTGTCTGGGACAATGCTCCATTACTGTCTGGGACAATGTTCCATTACTGTCTGGGACAATGCTCCATTACTGTCTGGAACAATGCTCCATTACTGTCTGGGACAATGTTCCATTACTGTCTGGGACAATGCTCCATTACTATCTGGGACAATGTTCCATTACTGTCTGGGACAATGTTCCATTACTGTCTGGGACAATGCTCCATTTCTGTCTGGGACAGTGTTTCATTACTGTCTGGGACAATGTTCCATTACTGTTCGGGACAATGTTGCATTACTGTCTGGGACAATGCTCCATTTCTGTCTGGGACAGTGTTTCATTACTGTCTGGGACAATGTTCCATTACTGTTCGGGACAATGTTGCATTACTGTCTGGGACAATGTTGCATTGCTGTCTGGGACACGACTCCATTACTGTCTGGGACAATGTTCCATTACTGTCTGGGACACGACTCCATTACTGTCTGGGACAATGTTCCATTGCTGTCTGGGACACGACTCCATTAATGTCTGGGACAGTGTTCCATTACTGTCTGGGAAAATGTTCCATTACTGTTCGGGACAATGTTGCATTACTGTCTGGGACAATGTTGCATTGCTGTCTGGGACACGACTCCATTACTGTCTGGGACAATGTTCCATTACTGTCTGGGACACGACTCCATTACTGTTCGGGACAATGTTGCATTACTGTCTGGGACAATGTTGCATTGCTGTCTGGGACACGACTCCATTACTGTCTGGGACAATGTTCCATTACTGTCTGGGACACGACTCCATTACTGTTCGGGACAATGTTGCATTACTGTCTGGGACAATGTTGCATTGCTGTCTGGGACAATGTTCCATTACTGTCTGGGACAATGTTCCATTGCTGTCTGGGACAGTGTTCCATTACTGTCTGGGACAATGTTCCATTACTGTCTGGGACAATGTACATTACTGTCTGGGACAGTGTTCCATTACTGTCTGGGAAAATGCTCCATTATTGTCTGGGACAGTGTTCCATTACTGTCTGGGACAATGTTCCATTGCTGTCTGGGACACGACTCCATTACTGTCTGGGACAATGTTCCATTACTGTCTGGGAAAATGCTCCATTATTGTCTGGGACAGTGTTCCATTACTGTCTGGGACAATGTTCCATTACGGTCTGGGACAATGTTCCATTACTGTCTTGTACAATGTTCCATTACTGTCTGGGACAATGCTCCATTACTGTCTGGGAAAATGCTCCATTATTGTCTGCGACAGTGTTCCATTACGGTCTGGGACAATGTTCCATTGCTGTCTGGGACAATGTTCCATTACTGTCTGGGACAATGTTCCATTACTGTCTGGGGCAATGCTCCATTACTGTCTGGGACAGTGTTCCATTACTTTTCGGGACAATGTTCCATTACTGTCTGGGACAATGCTCCATTACTGGCCGAGACAGTGTTCCATTACTGTCTGGGACAATGTTCCATTACGGTCTGGGACAATGTTCCATTGCTGTCTGGGACAATGTTCCAATACTGTCTGGGACAATGTTCCATTACTGTCTGGGACAATGCTCCATTTCTGTCTGGGACAATGCTCCCTGACTGTCTGCGACAGTGTTCCATTACTGTCTGGGGCAATGCTCCATTACTGTCTGGGACAGTGTTTCATTACTGTCTGGGGCAATGCTCCATTACTGTCTGGGACAATGTTCCATTACTATCTGGGACAATGCTCCATTACTGTCTGGGACAATGTTCCATTACTGTCTGGGACAAGGCTCCATTACTGTCTGGGACAGTGTTTCATTACTGTCTGAGACAATGCTCCATTCCTGTCTGAGACAATGCTCCATTACTGTCTGGGACAGTGTTTCATTACTGTCTGGGACAATGTTCCATTACAGTCTGGGACAATGCTCCATTACTGTCTGGGACAATGCTCCCTTACTATCTGGGACAAGGCTCCATTACTGTCTGGGACAATGTTCCATTACTGTCTGGGACAAGGCTCCATCACTGTCTGGGACAGTGTTTCATTACTGTCTGGGACAATGCTCCATTACTGTCTGGGACAAGGCTCCATTACTGTCTGGGACAATGTTCCATTACTGTCTGGGACAGTGTTCCATTACTGTCTGGGACAATGCTCCATTACTGTCTGGGACAATGTTCCATTACTTTCTGGGACAATGTTCCATTACTGTCTGGGACAATGCTCCATTACTATCTGGGACAGTGTTCCATTACTGTTCGGGACAATGTTCCATTACTGTCTGGGACAATTTTCCATTACTGTCTGGGACAATGCTCCATTACTGTCTGGGACAATGTTCCATTACTGTCTGGGACAATGCTCCATTACTGTCTGGGGCAATGCTCCATTACTGTCTGGGACAATGGTCCATTACTGTCTGGGACAGGTTTCCATTACTGTTCGGGACAATGTTCCATTACTGTCTGGGACAATGCTCCATTACTGTCTGGGACAATGTTCCATTACTTTCTGGGACAATGTTCCATTACTGTCTGGGACAATGCTCCATTACTGTCTGGGACAGTGTTCCATTACTGTTCGGGACAATGTTCCATTACTGTCTGGGACAATGCTCCATTACTGGCCGAGACAGTGTTCCATTACTGTCTGGGACAATGCTCCATTACTGTCTGGGACAATGCTCCATTACTGTCTGGGACAATATTCCATTACTGTCTGGGACAATGTTCCATTACTGTCTGGGACACGACTCCATTACTGTCTGGGACAATGTTCCCTTACTGTCTGGGACACGACTCCATTACTGTCTGGGACAATGTTCCATTGCTGTCTGGGACACGACTCCATTACTGTCTGGGACAGTGTTCCATTACTTTCTGGGACAGTGTTCCATTACTGTCTGGGACAATGTTCCATTGCTGTCTGGGACACGAATCCATTACTGTCTGGGACAATGTTCCATTGCTGTCTGGGACACGACTCCATTACTGTCTGGGACAGTGTTCCATTACTGTCTGGGAAAATGCTCCATTATTGTCTGGGACAGTGTTCCATTACTGTCTGGGACAATGTTCCATTACTGTCTGGGACAATGTTCCATTGCTGCCTGGGACACGACTCCATTACTGTCTGGGACAATGTTCCATTACTGTCTGGGACAATGCACATTACTGTCTGGGACAGTGTTCCATTACTGTCTGGGACAATGATCCATTACTGTCTGGGACAGTGTTCCATTACTGTCTGGGACAGTGTTCCATTATTGTCTGGGACACGACTCCATTACTGCCTGGGACAATGTTCCATTACTGTCTGGGAAAATGCTCCATTATTGTCTGGGACTGTGTTCCATTACTGTCTGGGACAATGTTCCCTTACGGTCTGGGACAATGTTCCATTACTGTCTGGGACAATACACATTACTGTCTGGGACAGTGTTCCATTACTGTCTGGGAAAATGCTCCATTATTGTCTGCGACAGTGTTACATTACTGTTCTGGTACAATGCTCCATTACTGTCTGGGACAATGTTCCATTACGGTCTGGGACAATGTTCCATTGCTGTCTGGGACAATGTTCCAATACTGTCTGGGACAATGTTCCATTACTGTCTGGGACAATGCTCCATTACTGTCTGGGACAATGCTCCCTGACTGTCTGCGACAGTGTTCCATTACTGTCTGGGGCAATGCTCCATTACTGTCTGGGACAGTGTTTCATTACTGTCTGGGGCAATGCTCCATTACTGTCTGGGACAATGTTCCATTACTATCTGGGACAATGCTCCATTACTGTCTGGGACAATGTTCCATTACTGTCTGGGACAAGGCTCCATTACTGTCTGGGACAGTGTTTCATTACTGTCTGGGACAATGCTCCATTACTGTCTGAGACAATGCTCCATTACTGTCTGAGACAATGCTCCATTACTGTCTGGGACAATGTTCCATTACTGTCTGGGACAATGCTCCATTACTGTCTGGGACAATGCTCCCTTACTATCTGGGACAATGTTCCATTACTGTCTGGGACAGTTTTCCATTACTGTTCGGGACAATGTTCCATTACTGTCTGGGACAATGCTCCATTACTGTCTGGGACAATGCTCCATTACTGTCTGGGACAATGTTCCATTACTGTCTGGGACAATGCTCCATTACTGTCTGGGACAGTTTTCCATTACTGTTCGGGACAATGTTCCATTACTGTCTGGGACAATGCTCCATTACTGTCTGGGACAATGCTCCATTACTGTCTGGGACAATGTTCCATTACTGTCTGGGACAATGTTCCCTTACTGTCTGGGACAATGCACCATTACTGTCTGGGACAATGCTCCATTACTGTCTGGGACAGTTTTCCATTACTGTTCGAGACAATGTTCCATTACTGTCTGGGACAATGTTCCATTACTGTCTGGGACAATGCTCCATTACTATCTGGGACAATGTTCCATTGCTATTCAGGACAATGTTCCATTACTGTCTGAGACAATGTTCCATTACTGTCTGGGACAATGTTCCATTACTGTCTGAGACAGTGTTCTATTACTATCTGGGACAATGTTCCATTACTGTCTGGGACAATGCTCCATTACTATCTGGGAAAGTGTTCCATTACTGTCTGGGACAATGCTCCATTACTGTCTGGGAAAGTGTCCCATTACTGTCTGGGACAATGTTCCATTACTGTCTGGGTCAATGCACCATTACTGACTGGAACAATGTTCCAGAACTGTCTGGGACCATGCTCCATTACTGTCTGGGACAGTGTTCCATTACTGTCTGGGACAATGTTCCATTAATGTCTGCGTCACGACTCCATTACTGTCTGGGACACGACTCCATTACTGTCTGGGACAATGTTCCATTACTGTCTGGGACAGTGTTCCATTACTGTCTGGGACAATGTTCCATTGCTGTCTGGGACACGACTCCATTACTGTCTGGGCCAATGTTCCATTACTGTCTGGGACAATGCACATTATTGTCTGGGACAGTGTTCCTTTACTGTCTGGGAAAATGCTCCATTATTGTCTGGGACACTGTTCCATTACTGTCTGGGACAATGTTCCATCACTGTCTGGGACAGTGTTCCATTACTGTCTGGGACAATGCACATTACTGTCTGGGACAGTGTTCCATGACTGTCTGGGAAAATGCTCCATTATTGTCTGGGACAGTGTTCCATTACTGTCTGGGACAATGTTCCATCACTGTCTGGGACAATGTTCCATTACTGTCTGGGACAATGTTTCATTGCTGTCTGGGACAGTGTTCCATTACTGTCTGGGACAATGCTCCATTACTGTCTGGGGCAGTGTTCCATTACTGTCTGGGACAATGCACATTACTGTCTGGGACAGTGTTCCATTACTGTCTGGGAAAATGCTCCATTACTGTCTGGGACAATGTTCCATTACTGTCTGGGACAGTGTTCCATTACTGTCTGGGACAATGCACCATTACTGACTTGAACAATGTTCCAGAACTGTCTGGGACCATGCTCCATTACTGACTGGAACAATGTTCCATTACTGTCTGGGACAATGTTCCATTACTGTCTGGGACAATGCTCCATTACTATCTGGGAAAGTGTTCCATTACTGTCTGGGACAATGCACCATTACTGACTTGAACAATATTCCAGAACTGTCTGGGACCATGCTCCATTACTGTCTGGGACAATGTTCCATTACTGTCTGGGACAATGCTCCATTACTGTCTGGGACAATGTTCCATTACTGTCTGGGACAATGCTCCATGACGATCTGGGAAAGTGTTCCATTACTGTCTGGGACAATGTTCCATTACTGTCTGGGACAATGCTCCATTACTATCTGGGAAAGTGTTCCATTACTGTCTGGGACAATGTTCCATTACTGCCTGGGACAATGCTCCATTACTGTCTGGGACAATGCTCCATTACTGTCTGGGACAATGCTCCATTACTGTCTGGGACAGTGTTCCATTACTGTCTGGGACAGTGTTCCATTACTGTCTGGGACAATGTTCCATTACTGTCTGGGACAATGCTCCATTACTGTCTGGGACAGTGTTCCATTACTGTCTGGGACAATGCTCCATTACTGTCTGGGACAATGCTCCATTACTGTCTGGGACAGTGTTCCATTACTGTCTGGGACAATGCTCCATTACTGTCTGGGACAATGCTCCATTACTATCTGGGACAATGTTCCATTACTGTCTTGTACAATGTTCCATTACTGTCTGGGACAATGCTCCATTACTGTCTGGGACAATGTTCCATTACTGTCTGGGACAATGCTCCATTACTGTCTGGGACAATGTTCCATTACTGTCTGGGACAATGCTCCATTACTGTCTGGGACAATGTTCCATTTCTGTCTGGGACAATGCTCCATTACTGTCTCGTACAATGTTCCATTACTGTCTCGTACAATGTTCCATTACTGTCTGGGACAATGTTCCATTACTGTCTGGGACAATGCTCCATTACTGTCTCGTACAATGTTCCATTACTGTCTGGGACAATGTTCTATTACTGTCTGGGACAATGCTCCATTACTGTCTGGGACAATGTTGCATTACTGTCTGGGACAATGCTCCATTACTGTCTCGTACAATGTTCCATTACTGTCTGGGACAATGTTCCATTACTATCTGGGACAATGTTCCATTACTGTCTCGTACAATGTTCCATTACTGTCTGGGACAATGCTCCATTACTGTCTCGTACAATGTTCCATTACTGTCTGGGACAATGTTCCATTACTGTCTCGTACAATGTTCCATTACTGTCTGGGACAATGCTCCATTACTGTCTCGTACAATGTTCCATTACTGTCTGAGACAATGTTCCATTACTGTCTGGGACAATGTTCCATTACTGTCTGGGACAATGTTCCATTTCTGTCTGGGACAATGCTCCATTACTGTCTCGTACAATGTTCCATTACTGTCTGGGACAATGTTCCATTACTGTCTGGGACAATGTTCCATTACTGTCTGGGACAATGCTCCATTACTGTCTGGGACAATGTTCCATTACTGTCTGGGACAATGCTCCATTACTGTCTCGTACAATGTTCCATTACTGTCTGGGACAATGTTCCATTACTGTCTGGGACAATGCTCCATTACTGTCTCGTACAATGTTCCATTACTGTCTGGGACAATGTTCTATTACTGTCTGGGACAATGCTCCATTACTGTCTGGGACAATGTTGCATTACTGTCTGGGACAATGCTCCATTACTGTCTCGTACAATGTTCCATTACTCTCTGGGACAATGCTCCATTACTGTCTCGTACAATGTTCCATTACTGTCTGAGACAATGTTCCATTACTGTCTGGGACAATGTTCCATTACTGTCTGGGACAATGCTCCATTACTGTCTCGTACAATGTTCCATTACTGTCTGGGACAATGTTCTATTACTGTCTGGGACAATGCTCCATTACTGTCTGGGACAATGTTGCATTACTGTCTGGGACAATGCTCCATTACTGTCTCATACAATGTTCCATTACTGTCTGGGACAATGTTCCATTACTATCTGGGACAATGTTCCATTACTGTCTCGTACAATGTTCCATTACTGTCTGGGACAATGCTCCATTACTGTCTCGTACAATGTTCCATTACTGTCTGGGACAATGTTCCATTACTGTCTCGTACAATGTTCCATTACTGTCTGGGACAATGCTCCATTACTGTCTCGTACAATGTTCCATTACTGTCTGAGACAATGTTCCATTACTGTCTGGGACAATGTTCCATTACTGTCTGGGACAATGTTCCATTTCTGTCTGGGACAATGCTCCATTACTGTCTCGTACAATGTTCCATTACTGTCTGGGACAATGTTCCATTACTGTCTGGGACAATGTTCCATTACTGTCTGGGACAATGCTCCATTACTGTCTGGGACAATGTTCCATTACTGTCTGGGACAATGCTCCATTACTGTCTCGTACAATGTTCCATTACTGTCTGGGACAATGTTCCATTACTGTCTGGGACAATGCTCCATTAATGTCTCGTACAATGTTCCATTACTGTCTGGGACAATGTTCTATTACTGTCTGGGACAATGCTCCATTACTGTCTGGGACAATGTTGCATTACTGTCTGGGACAATGCTCCATGACGATCTGGGAAAGTGTTCCATTACTGTCTGGGACAATGTTCCATTACTGTCTGGGACAATGCTCCATTACTATCTGGGAAAGTGTTCCATTACTGTCTGGGACAATGTTCCATTACTGCCTGGGACAATGCTCCATTACTGTCTGGGACAATGCTCCATTACTGTCTGGGACAATGCTCCATTACTGTCTGGGACAGTGTTCCATTACTGTCTGGGACAGTGTTCCATTACTGTCTGGGACAATGTTCCATTACTGTCTGGGACAATGCTCCATTACTGTCTGGGACAGTGTTCCATTACTGTCTGGGACAATGCTCCATTACTGTCTGGGACAATGCTCCATTACTGTCTGGGACAGTGTTCCATTACTGTCTGGGACAATGCTCTATTACTGTCTGGGACAATGCTCCATTACTATCTGGGACAATGTTCCATTACTGTCTTGTACAATGTTCCATTACTGTCTGGGACAATGCTCCATTACTGTCTGGGACAATGTTCCATTACTGTCTGGGACAATGCTCCATTACTGTCTGGGGCAATGTTCCATTACTGTCTGGGACAATGCTCCATTACTGTCTGGGACAATGTTCCATTTCTGTCTGGGACAATGCTCCATTACTGTCTCGTACAATGTTCCATTACTGTCTGGGACAATGTTCCATTACTGTCTGGGACAATGTTCCATTACTGTCTGGGACAATGCTCCATTACTGTCTGGGACAATGTTCCATTACTGTCTGGGACAATGCTCCATTACTGTCTCGTACAATGTTCCATTACTGTCTGGGACAATGTTCCATTACTGTCTGGGACAATGCTCCATTACTGTCTCGTACAATGTTCCATTACTGTCTGGGACAATGTTCTATTACTGTCTGGGACAATGCTCCATTACTGTCTGGGACAATGTTGCATTACTGTCTGGGACAATGCTCCATTACTGTCTCGTACAATGTTCCATTACTGTCTGGGACAATGTTCCATTACTATCTGGGACAATGTTCCATTACTGTTTCGTACAATGTTCCATTACTGTCTGGGACAATGCTCCATTACTGTCTCGTACAATGTTCCATTACTGTCTGGGACAATGTTCCATTACTGTCTCGTACAATGTTCCATTACTGTCTGGGACAATGCTCCATTACTGTCTCGTACAATGTTCCATTACTGTCTGAGACAATGTTCCATTACTGTCTGGGACAATGTTCCATTACTGTCTGGGACAATGTTCCATTTCTGTCTGGGACAATGCTCCATTACTGTCTCGTACAATGTTCCATTACTGTCTGGGACAATGTTCCATTACTGTCTGGGACAATGTTCCATTACTGTCTGGGACAATGCTCCATTACTGTCTGGGACAATGTTCCATTACTGTCTGGGACAATGCTCCATTACTGTCTCGTACAATGTTCCATTACTGTCTGGGACAATGTTCCATTACTGTCTGGGACAATGCTCCATTACTGTCTCGTACAATGTTCCATTACTGTCTGGGACAATGTTCTATTACTGTCTGGGACAATGCTCCATTACTGTCTGGGACAATGTTGCATTACTGTCTGGGACAATGCTCCATTACTGTCTCGTACAATGTTCCATTACTGTCTGGGACAATGTTCCATTACTATCTGGGACAATGTTCCATTACTGTCTCGTACAATGTTCCATTACTGTCTGGGACAATGCTCCATTACTGTCTCGTACAATGTTCCATTACTGTCTGGGACAATGTTCCATTACTGTCTCGTACAATGTTCCATTACTGTCTGGGACAATGCTCCATTACTGTCTCGTACAATGTTCCATTACTGTCTGGGACAATGTTCCATTACTGTCTGGGACAATGTTCCATTACTGTCTGGGACAATGCTCCATTACTGTCTGGGACAATGTTCCATTACTGTCTGGGACAATGCTCCATTACTGTCTCGTACAATGTTCCATTACTGTCTGGGACAATGCTCCATTACTGTCTGGGACAATGTTCCATTACTGTCTGGGACAATGCTCCATTACTGTCTGGGACAATGTTCCATTACTGTCTGGGACAATGCTCCATTACTGTCTGTGACAATGTTCCATTACTGTCTGGGACAATGCTCCATTACTGTCTCGTACAATGTTCCATTAATGTCTGGTACAATGCTCCATTACTGTCTGGGACAATGTTCCATTACTGTCTGGCACAATGCTCCATTACTGTCTGGGACAATGTTCCATTACTGTCTGGGACAATGTTCCATTACTGTCTGGGACAAGGCTCCATTACTCTCTGGGACAATGCTCCATTACTGTCTGGGACAATGTTCCATTACTGTCTGGGACAATGCTCCATTACTGTCTGGGACAATGTTCCATTACTGTCTGGGACAATTTTCCATTACTGTCTGGGACAATGTTCCATTACTGTCTGGGACAATGCTCCATTACTGTCTGGGACAATGTTCCATTAGTGTCTGGGACAATGCTCCATTACTGTCTGGGACAATGCTCCATTACTGTCTGGGACAATGCTCCATTACTATCTGGGAAAGTGTTCCATTACCGTCTGGGACAATGTTCCATTACTGTCTGGGACAATGCTCCATTACTGTCTGGGACAGTGTTCAATTACTGTCTGGGACAATGTTCCATTACTGTCTGGGACAATGCTCCATTACTATCTGGGAAAGTGTTCCATTACTGTCTGGGACAATGTTCCATTACTGTCTGGGACAATGCTCCATTACTGTCTGGGACAATGTTCCATTACTGTCTGGGACAATGCTCCATTACTATCTGGGAAAGTGTTCCATTACTGTCTGGGACAATGCTCCATTACTATCTGGGACAATGCTCCATTACTGTCTGGGACAATGTTCCATTACTGTCTGGGAAAGTGTTCCATTACTGTCTGGGACAATGCTCCATTACTGTCTGGGAAAGTGTTCCATTACTATCTGGGACACTGTTCCATTACTATCTGGGACAATGCTCCATTACTCTCTGGGAAAGTGTTCCATTACTGTCTGGGACAATGCACCATTACTGACTTGAACAATGTTCCAGAACTGTCTGGGACCGTGCTCCATTACTGTCTGGGACAGTGTTCCATTACTATCTGGGAAAGTGTTCCATTACTGTCTGGGACAATGTTCCATTGCTGTCTGGGACAATGCTCCATTACTATCTGGGAAAGTGTTCCATTACTGTCTGGGACAATGTTCCATTACTGTCTGGGACAATGTTCCATTACTGTCTGGGACAATGCTCCATTACTATCTGGGAAAGTGTTCCATTACTGTCTGGGACAATGTTCCATTGCTGTCTGGGACAATGCTCCATTACTATCTGGGAAAGTGTTCCATTACTGTCTGGGACAATGTTCCATTGCTGTCTGGGACAATGCTCCATTACTATCTGGGCAAGTGTTCCATTACTGTCTGGGACAATGTTCCATTGCTGTCTGGGACAATGCTCCATTACTATCTGGGAAAGTGTTCCATTACTGTCTGGGACAATGTTCCATTGCTGTCTGGGACAATGCTCCATTACTATCTGGGAAAGTGTTCCATTACTGTCTGGGACAATGTTCCATTACAGTCAGGGACAATGTTCCATTGCTGTGTGGGACACGACTCCATTACTGTCTGGGACAATGTTCCATTACTGTCTGGGACACGACTCCATTACTGTCTGGGAAAGTACTCTATTATTGTCTGGGAAAGTGTTCCATTACTGTCTGGGACAATGTTCCATTGCTGTCTGGGACAATGCTCCATTACTATCTGGGAAAGTGTTCCATTACTGTCTGGGACAATGTTCCATTACTGTCTGGGACCATGCTCCATTACTGACTGGAACAATGTTCCATTACTGTCTGGGACAGGGTTCCATTACTGTCTGGGACAATGCTCCATTACTGTCTGGGACAATGCTCCATTACTGTCTGGGACAATGTTCCATTACTGTCTGGGACAATCCTCCATTACTATCTGGGAAAGTGTTCCATTACTGTCTGGGACAATGTTCCATTACTGTCTGGGACAATGCTCCATTACTATCTGGGAAAGTGTTCCATTACTGTCTGGGACAATGCTCCATTACTGTCTGGGAAAGTGTTCCATTACTGTCTGGGACACTGTTCCATTACTATCTGGGACAATGCTCCATTACTATCTGGGAAAGTGTTCCATTACTGTCTGGGACAATGCACCATTACTGACTTGAACAATGTTCCAGAACTGTCTGGGACCATGCTCCATTACTGTCTGGGACAGTGTTCCATTACTATCTGGGAAAGTGTTCCATTACTGTCTGGGACAATGTTCCATTGCTGTCTGGGACAATGCTCCATTACTATCTGGGAAAGTGTTCCATTACTGTCTGGGACAATGTTCCATTACTGTCTGCGACAATGTTCCATTACTGTCTGGGACAATGCTCCATTACTATCTGGGAAAGTGTTCCATTTCTGTCTGGGACAATGTTCCATTGCTGTCTGGGACAATGCTCCATTACTATCTGGGAAAGTGTTCCATTACTGTCTGGGACAATGTTCCATTGCTGTCTGGGACAATGCTCCATTACTATCTGGGAAAGTGTTCCATTACTGTCTGGGACAATGTTCCATTGCTGTCTGGGACAATGCTCCATTACTATCTGGGAAAGTGTTCCATTACTGTCTGGGACAATGTTCCATTGCTGTCTGGGACAATGCTCCATTACTATCTGGGAAAGTGTTCCATTACTGTCTGGGACAATGTTCCATTACTGTCAGGGACAATGTTCCATTGCTGTGTGGGACACGACTCCATTACTGTCTGGGACAATGTTCCATTACTGTCTGGGACACGACTCCATTACTGTCTGGGAAAATACTCCATTATTGTCTGGGACAGTGTTCCATTACTGTCTGGAACAATGTTCCATTACTGTCTGGGACAGTGTTCCATTACTGTCTGGTACAGTGTTCCATTACTGTCTGGGACAATGTTCCATTACTGTCAGGGACAATGCACATTACTGTCTGGGACAATGCTCCATTACTGTCTGGGACAGTGTTCCATTACTGTCTGGAACGGTGTACCATTACTGTCTGGGACAATGTTCCATTACTGTCTGGGACAATGCTCCATTACTTCTGGGACAGTGTTCCATTACTGTCTGGGACAATGCTCCATTACTTCTGGGACAGTGTTCCATCACTGTCTGGGACAGTGTTCCATTACTGTCTGGGACAATGCTCCATTATTGCCTGGGACAGTGTTCCATTACATTCTGGGACAATGTTCCATTACTGTCTGGCACAATGCTCCATTACACTCTGGGACAATGTTCCATTACTGTCTGGGACAATGCTTCATTACTGTCTGGGACAGTGTTCCATTACTGTCTGGGACAATGCTCCATTACTGTCTGGGACAGGGTTCCATTACTGTCTGGGACAATGCTCCATTACTGTCTGGGACAGTGTTCCATTACTGTCTGGGACAATGCTCCATTACTGTCTGGGACAGTGTTCCATTACTGTCTGGGACAATGCTCCATTACTGTCTGGGACAATGTTCCATTACTGTCTGGGACAATGCTTCATTACTGTCTGGGACAATGTTCCATTACTGTCTGGGACAATGTTCCATTACTGACTGGGACAGTGTTCCATTATTGTCTGGGACAGCGTTCCATTATTGCCTGGGACAGTGTTCCATTACTTTCTGGGATAATGCTCCATTACTGTCTGGGTCAGTGTTCCATTACTGTCTGGGACAATGTTCCATTATTGCCTGGGACAGTGTTCCATTCCTGTCTGGGACAATGTTCCATTACTGTCAGGGACAATGTTCCATTGCTGTGTGGGACACGACTCCATTACTGTCTGGGACAATGTTTCATTACTGTCTGGGACACGACTCCATTACTGTCTGGGAAAATACTCCATTATTGTCTGGGACAGTGTTCCATTACTGTCTGGAACAATGTTCCATTACTGTCTGGGACAGTGTTCCATTACTGTCTGGTACAGTGTTCCATTACTGTCTGGGACAATGTTCCATTACTGTCAGGGACAATGCACATTACTGTCTGGGACAATGCTCCATTACTGTCTGGGACAGTGTTCCATTACTGTCTGGAACGGTGTACCATTACTGTCTGGGACAATGTTCCATTACTGTCTGGGACAATGCTCCATTACTTCTGGGACAGTGTTCCATTACTGTCTGGGACAATGCTCCATTACTTCTGGGACAGTGTTCCATCACTGTCTGGGACAGTGTTCCATTACTGTCTGGGACAATGCTCCATTATTGCCTGGGACAGTGTTCCATTACATTCTGGGACAATGTTCCATTACTGTCTGGCACAATGCTCCATTACAGTCTGGGACAATGTTCCATTACTGTCTGGGACAATGCTTCATTACTGTCTGGGACAGTGTTCCATTACTCTCTGAGACAATGCTCCATTACTGTCTGGGACAGGGTTCCATTACTGTCTGGGACAATGCTCCATTACTGTCTGGGACAGTGTTCCATTACTGTCTGGGACAATGCTCCATTACTGTCTGGGACAGTGTTCCATTACTGTCTGGGACAATGCTCCATTACTGTCTGGGACAATG
This sequence comes from Chiloscyllium plagiosum, assembly GCF_037043375.1. Classification (NCBI taxonomy): domain Eukaryota; kingdom Metazoa; phylum Chordata; class Chondrichthyes; order Orectolobiformes; family Hemiscylliidae; genus Chiloscyllium; species Chiloscyllium plagiosum. The sequence continues at coordinate 53,455,026 of NW_028270163.1, read as the reverse complement.
TTCCATTACTGTCTGGGACAATGCTTCATTACTGTCTGGGACAATGTTCCATTACTGTCTGGGACAATGTTCCATTACTGACTGGGACAGTGTTCCATTATTGTCTGGGACAGCGTTCCATTATTGCCTGGGACAGTGTTCCATTACTTTCTGGGATAATGCTCCATTACTGTCTGGGTCAGTGTTCCATTACTGTCTGGGACAATGTTCCATTATTGCCTGGGACAGTGTTCCATTCCTGTCTGGGACAGTGTTCCATTACTGTCTGGGACAATGTTCCATTACTGTCTGGGACAGTGTTCCATTACTGTCTGGGACAATGCTCCATTATTGCCTGGGACAGTGTTACATTATTGCCTGGGACAGTGTTCCATTACTGTCTGGGACAGTGTTCCATCACTGTCTGGGACAGTGTACAATTACTGTCTGGGACAGTGTTCCATTACTGTCTGGGACAGTGTTCCATTACTGTCTGGGACAATGTTCCATTATTGCCTGGGACAGTGTTCCATTACTGTCTGGGACAGTGTTCCATCACTGTCTGGGACAGTGTACAATTACTGTCTGGGACAGTGTTCCATTACTGTCTGGGACAGTGTTCCATTACTGTCTGGGACAGTGTTCCATCACTGTCTGGGACAGTGTACAATTACTGTCTGGCACAGTGTTCCATTACTGTCTGGGACAGTGTTCCATTACTGTATGGGACAGTGTTCCATTACTGTCTGGGACAATGCTCCATTACTGTCTGGGACAGTGTTCCCTTACTGTCTGGGACAATGCTCCAGTATTGTCTGGGACAGTGTTCCATTACTGTCTGGGACAGTGTTCCATCACTGTCTGGGACAATGCTTCATTTCTGTCTTGGACAGTGTTCCATTACTGTCTGGGACAATGCTCCATTACTGTCTGGGACAGTGTTCCATTACTGTCTGGGACAATGTTCCACTACTGTCTGGGACAATGTTCCATTACTGTAGGGACAGTGTTCCATTACTGTCTCGTACAATGTTCCATTACTGTCTGGGACAATGCTCCATTACTGTCTGGGACAGTGTTCCATTACTGTCTGGGACAATGTTCCATTATTGCCTGGGACAGGGTTCCATTACTGTCTGGGACAATGTTCCATTCCTGTCTGGGACAATGCTCCATTACTGTCTGGGACACTGTTCCATTACTGTCTGGGACAGTGTTCCATTATTGCCTGGGACAGTGTTCCATTACTGTCTGGGATAATGTTCCATTACTGTCTGGGACAGTGTTCCGGTGTTGCCCGGGACAGTGTTCCATTACTGTCTGGGACAGTGTTCCATTATTGCCTGGGACAGTGTTCCATTAGTGTCTGGGACAGTGTTCCATTACTGTCTGGGACAATGTTCCATTACTATCTGGGACAGTGTTCCATTACTGTCTGGGACAATGCTCCATTATTGCCTGGGACAGTGGTCCATTATTGCCTGGGACAGTGTTCCATTACTGTCTGGGACAGTGTACCATTTCTGTCTGGGACAATGTTCCATTATTGCCTGGGACAGTGTTCCATTACTGTCTGGGACAGTGTTCCATTACTGTCTGGGACAGTGTACAATTACTGTCTGGGACAGTGTTCCATTACTGTCTGGGACAGTGTTCCATTATTGCCTGGGACAGTGTTCAATTACTGTCTGGGACAGTGTTCCATTACTGTCTGGGACAATGCTCCATTATTGCCTGGGACAGTGTTCCATTACTGTCTGGGACAATGTTCCTTTACTGTCTGGGACAATGCTCCATTACTGTCTGGGACAGTGTTCCATTACTGTCTGGGACAATGCTCCATTACTGTCTGGGACAGTGTTCCATTATTGCCTGGGACAGTGTTCCATTTCTGTCTGGGACAATGCTCCATTACTGTCTGGGACAGTGTTCCATTACTGTCTGGCACAATGCTCCATTACTGTCTGGGACAATGCTCCATTACCGTCTGGGACAGTGTTCCATTACTGTCTGGGACAATGCTCCATTACTGTCTGGGACTGTGTTCCATTACTGTCTGGGACAATGCTCCATTACTGTCTGGGACAGTGTTCCATTACTGTCTGGGACAGTGTTCCATTACTGTCTGGGACAATGCTCCATTACTGTCCGGGACAGTGTTCCATTACTGTCTGGGACAATGCTCCATTACTGTCTGGGACAGTGTTCCATTACTGTCTGGGACAATGCTCCATTACTGTCTGGGACAGTGTTCCATTACTGTATGGGACAGTGTTCCATTACTGTCTGGGACAATGCTCCATTACTGTCTGGTACAATGCTCCATTACTGTCTGGGACAGTGTTCCATTACTGTCTGGGACAATGCTCCATTACTGTCTGGGACAGTGTTCCATTACTGTATGGGACAGTGTTCCATTACTGTCTGGGACAATGCTCCATTACTGTCTGGGACAATGCTCCATTACTGTGTGGGACAGTGTTCCATTACTGTATGGGACAGTGTTCCATTACTGTCTGGGACAATGCTCCATTACTGTCTGGTACAATGCTCCATTACTGTCTGGGACAGTGTTCCATTACTGTCTGGGACAATGCTCCATTACTGTCTGGGACAGTGTTCCATTACTGTATGGGACAGTGTTCCATTACTGTCTGGGACAATGCTCCATTACTGTCTGGGACAATGCTCCATTACTGCCTGGGACAGTGTTCCATTACTGTCTGGGACAATGCTCCATTACTGTGTGGGACAGTGTTCCATTACTGTATGGGACAGTGTTCCATTACTGTCTGGGACAATGCTCCATTACTGTCTGGGACAATGCTCCATTACTGTCTGGGACAGTGTTCCATTACTGTCTGGGACAATGCTCCATTACTGTCAGGGTCAGTGTTCCATTACTGTCTGGGACAATGTTCCATTACTGTCTGGGACAGTGTTCCATTACTGTCTGGGACAATACTCCATTACTGTCTGGGACAATGCTCCATTACTGTCTGGGACAGTGTTCCATTACTGTCTGGGACAATGCTCCATTACTGTCAGGGTCAGTGTTCCATTACTGTCTGGGACAATGTTCCATTACTGTCTGGGACAGTGTTCCATTACTGTCTGGGACAATGTTCCATTATTGCCTGGGACAGTGTTCCATTACTGTCTGGGACAGTGTTCCATTACTGTCTGGGACAGTGTACAATTACTGTCTGGGACAGTGTTCCATTACTGTCTGGGACAGTGTTCCATTACTGTCTGGGACAAGGCTTCATTACTGTCTGGGACACTGTTCCATTACTGTCTGGGACAGTGTTCCATAATTGCCTGGGACAGTGTTCAATTACTGTCTGGGACAGTGTTCCATTACTGTCTGGGACAATGCTCCATTATTGTCTGGGACAGTGTTCCATTATTGCCTGGGACAGTGTTCAATTACTGTCTGGGACAGTGTTCCATTACTGTCTGGGACAATGCTCCATTATTGCCTCGGACAGTGTTCCATTATTGTCTGGGACAGTGTTCCATTATTGTCTGGGACAGTGTTCCATTACTGTCTGGGACAATGCTCCATTACTGTCTGGGACAGTGTTCCATTACTGTCTGGGACAATGCTCCATTACTGTCTGGGACAGTGTTCCATTATTGCCTGGGACAGTGTTCCATTACTGCCTGGGACAATGCTCCATTACTGTCTGGGACAGTGTTCCATTACTGCCTGGGACAATGCTCCATTACCGTCTGGGACAGTGTTCCATTACTGTCTGGGACAATGCTCCATTACTGTCTGGGACAGTGTTCCATTACTGTCTGGGACAATGCTCCATTACTGTCTGGGACAGTGTTCCATTACTGTCTGGGACAATGCTCCATTACTGTCTGGGACAGTGTTGCATTATTGCCTGGGACAGTGTTCCATTACTGTCTGGGACAATGTTCCATTACTGTTTGGGACAATGCTCCATTACTGTCTGGGACAATGCACATTACTGTCTGGGACAATGCTCCATTACTGTCTGGGACAGTGTTCCATTATTGCTTGGGACAGTGTTCCATTACTATTCTGGGACAATGCTGCATTACTGTCTGGGACAGTGTTCCATTACTGTCTGGGACAATGCTCCATTACTGTCTGGGACAGTGTTCCATTACTGTCTGTGACAAGGCTCCATTACTGTCTGGGACAGTGTTCCATTACTGTCTGGGACAATGCTCCATTACTGTCTGGGACAGTGTTCTATTACTGTCTGGGACAATGCTCCATTACTGTCTGGGACAGTGTTCCAGTATTGCCTGGGACAGTGTACAATTACTGTCTGGGACAGTGTTCCATTATTGCCTGGGACAGTGTTCCATTACTGTCTGGGACAGTGTTCCATTACTGTCTGGAACAATGCGCCATTACTGTCTGGGACAGTGTTCCATTACTGTCTGGGACAATGCTCCATTACTGTCTGGGACAGTGTTCCATTACTGTCTGGGACAATGCTCCATTACTGTCTGGGACAGTGTTCCATTACTGTCTGGGACAGTGTTCCATTACTGTCTGGGACAATGCTCCATTACTGTCTGGGACAATGCTGCATTACTGTCTGGGACAGTGTTCCATTATTGCCTGGGACAGTGTACAATTACTGTCTGGGACAGGGTTCCATTATTGCCTGGGACAGTGTTCCATTACTGTCTGGGACAGTGTACAATTACTGTCTGGGACAATGCTCCATTACTGTCTGGGACAATGTTCCATTACTGTCTGGGACAATGTTCCATTACTGTCTGGGACAATGCTCCATTACTGTCTGGGACAATGCTCCATTACTGTCTGGGACAATGTCCCATTACTGTCTGGGACAATGTTCCATTACTGTCTGGGACAATGCTCCATTACTGCCTGGGACAGTGTTCCATTACTGTCTGGGACAATGTTCCATTACTGTCTGGGACAACGCTCCATTACTGTCTGGGACAATGCTCCATTACTGTCTGAGACAATGTTCCATTACTGTCTGGGACAGTGTTCCATTACTGTCTGGGTCAATGCTCCATTACTGTCTGGGACAATGTTCCATTACTGTCTGGGACAATGTTCCATTACTGTCTGGGACAGTGTTCCATTACTGTCTGGGACAATGCTCCATTACTGTCTGGGACAATGCTCCATTACTGTCTGGGACAATGTTCCATTACTGTCTGGGACAATGCTCCATTCTTGCCTTGGACAGTGCTCCATTACTCTCCAGGACAATGCTCCCTTACTGTCTGGGACAGAATTCCATTACTGTCTGGGACAGTGTTCCATTACTGTCTGGGACAATGTTCCATTACTGTCTGGGACAATGCTCCATTACTGTCTGAGACAGTGTTCCATTACTGTCTGGGACAATGCACATTACTGTCTGGGACAGGTTTCCATTACTGTCTGAGACAATGTTCCATTACTGTCTGGGACAATGCTCTATTACTGTCTGGTACAATGTTCCATTACTGTCTGGGACAATGCTCCATTACTGTCTGGGACAATGCTCCATTACTGTCTGGGACAATGTTCCATTACTGTCTGGGACAATGCTCCATTACTGTCTGGGACAGTGTTCCATTACTGTCTGGAACAATGCACCGTTATTCTCTGGGACAGTATTCCATTACTGTCTGGGGCAATGTTCCATTACTGTCTGGGACAATGCTCCATTACAGTCTGGGACAATGTTCCATTACAGGCGGGGGCAATGCTCCATTACTGTCTGGGACATTGCTCCATTACTGTCTGGGACACTGTTCCATTACTGGTGGGCGGCACGGTGGCACAGTGGTTAGCACTGCTGCCTCACAGCGCCTGAGACCCAGGTTCAATTCCCGCCTCAGGCGACTGACTGTGTGGAGTTTGCACGTTCTCCCCGTGTCTGCGTGGGTTTCCTCTGGGTGCTCCGGTTTCCTCCCACAGTCCAAAGATGTGCAGGTCAGGTGACTTGGCCGTGCTAAATTGCCCGTAGTGTTAGGTAAGGGGTAAATGTAGGGGCATGGGTGGCTTGCGCTTCGGCGGGTTTGTGTGGACTTGTTGGGCCGAAGGGCCTGTTTCCACGCTGTAATGTAATCTAATCTAATCTAAACTGTCTGAGACAATAGTGCATTACTGTCTCTCCAGGATACCTATTCTTACAGGCAGTGGAGAGTGCTTGTCACTGTAAGGTTATGACCATGACTTTCGCGTTCCTTCCTGATAATTCTCCGAGGTGATGGAGCAGCCATAGGAAAACCCACTAAGAAATTGTAATGATGTTATTATAGAAATCATGCTTTGAATGAAACCGCAGCTAATCTCCCCAAAGGTTAAATGATGTGTGGTTTGCTGTGTTGCCCCAGTGTTTCCCCTCACTGAAGGTATCCGTCAGATCCATTTTGGTTTAAACCTGATAAGGATCCAAACTGTACCTGGTGCTAGGTTGCTCGCAAGTGTTTGTAATGACGTGCCCTCATTGTTATCATTGTCCACTGTGGCGCAGGGACCCCACAGTCCGCTGGGTCTCCATGGGGACCATCACTGGACTGAAAACATCCCTGTGAGCTCAGGTCAATATCCATGACTTGCCCTTATGAGGGCTTGACCTGACATGAGGAAGACAACTGTGTGTTAAGAAGGAGAGAGACTGAACACAGCCTTGAGCAGGAGGGGCCTCTCTACAAAGCTGCATTGAGCTTGTTTCTGCTGAAGGCTGGGTTTTATCGTTAATCTGTTTCTGAAGTGAATTCTTGGTCCAGCCAGTGGCTTGTTTGATCCTGTGCCACAGTGCCACAGCTGAAGTGCCACTGTGTTAAACTGTTGCTCAATGAAGACACTTTGATGATCTTACTGATTTCCCTGAGAAAGACACAGCCACATTCTCAGAAAGTACCTGTCTGAACACGGTGAAGCCTGATGTTTATGTCTCATTATCAACTTGTTGCCTCATTCCAGTCTGTTAACTCGTGGTTTGTGTCTTGGCGAGGCTGTCTCTATCCATCTATGTGATCGGTATCTCTCAATGTTATGAATTCTGTTAAACTGAGATGTTTATGCCAACGCCTGTCTGTGTGCCATTTATTCCTGTCACTTGCAGTAATTGTTGCTTTTTTTCTCTCTCTTTCTCTCTCCACCTTTCTCTTCTCGATTAATCTTGCAGTTCTTTCCCTTTCCTGTCTCTTCCAGGGTCATCCTATTAATAATCATCTCTTTAAGGTAGTCCTCTCTGGTTATTTTCTTAGCATCTTACTAATGCCTCCATGTAATGTTTATGTGACAGAGCAGTGCCCAATCAGGAGTGCGTTACAAGGCAGTCAAACATTGAGCGGTTATAGATTGTGAGCTGGGATGACGGCCTCTTGATGTATCACTGCCCTAAAACGCACTCCAGTGTGTGTTCATACATTTCTCTCAGTTACACGTTTTGCTTCACCTTTCTTGGTTCCAGTTAAGTTTGCTTTGGAAATGATTCTCGTGATAAGTCATTCAGCATGTGTTTGAAGTTTGCTGTGTGTGTGCATGCCTGCAGAGTATTCTGCCTGTGGGAGACAATGCAGTAAGTCAAGGGCAGAAGGTAGAATGGCCCATGTTCAATAACAGAAGGGAGACAGAGCCCCAGACATCCTAATTAAACAGGCTGGCAGTTGGCATGTTTATAATGCTTGGGATTGGCAGGGATGGAGAGGGTCTCGGGAGATTTTGAGAACAAATTGTTCTGGTTTTTCCTTTAGTCATGGGACAATACTGGCTGGGCCCAGTGTTTATTGCCTGTCCCTGTTTGCCCCCTTGGGAAGGTGGGGGTGAGCTACCTTGCTGAATCGCTGCAGTCCATGTGCTCTGGTTTGACCCTTAGGGAGGGAATTCCAGGATTTTGACCCAATGACAGTGAACGAACGGCGATATATTTCCTAGTCAGGAAGGTGAGTGGCTTGCTGGGGGAACTGCAGGGGGGTGGGGAGGTGTTTCCATGTATCACTGCCTTTGTCCTTCTAGATGGAAGCAATGATGTGGAGGAGCTGGTGTTGGACTGGATTGGACAAAGTTAAAAATCACATAACACCAAGTTATAGTGCTCGAAATCTAGTGCTTCCAAGTAAACCTGTCGGATTATAGCCTTCCTGATAGAAATGGCTGTGGATTTGGAAGGTGCAGTCTGAGGATCTTTGGTGGATTTCTGCAGAGTATAGTACTCACTGCTGCTCGTGATCGTGGGTGGTGGGGGGAGTGGGTGGGTGTGGTTGTGCTGATCGTGGGTGTGGGGGGAGTGGGTGGGTGTGGTTGTGGTGCTGATCGTGTGTGGTGGGGGGAGTGGGTGGGTGTGGTTGTGCTGATTGTGGGTGGTGGGGGGAGTGGGTGGGTGCGGGTTGTGCTGATCGTGGGTGTGGGGGGAGTGGGTGGGTGTGGTTGTGGTGCTGACCGTGCGTGGTGGGGGGAGTGGGTGGGTGTGGTTGTGGTGCTGACCGTGGGTGGTGGGGGGAGTGGGTGGGTGTGGTTGTGCTGACCGTGGGTGGTGGGGGGAGTGGATGGGTGTGGTTGTGGTGCTGACCGTGGGTGTGGAGGGAGTGGGTGGGTGTGGGTTGTGGTGCGGATCGTGGGTGGTGGGGGGAGTGGGTGGGTGTGGTTGTGGTGCTGATCATGGGTGGTGGGGGAGTGGGTGGGTGTGGTTGTGCTGATCGTGGGTGGTGGGGGAGTGGGTGGGTGTGGTTGTGCTGATCGTGGGTTGTGGGGGAGTGGGTGTGTGTGGTTGTGCTGATTGTGGGTGGTGGGGGAGCGGGTGGGTGTGGTTGTGCTGATCGTGGGTGGTGGGGGAGTGGGTGGGTGTGGTTGTGCTGATCGTGGGTTGTGGGGGAGTGGGTGTGTGTGGTTGTGTTGATCGTGGGTGTGGGGGGAGTGGGTGGGTGTGTTTGTGTTGATCGTGGGTGTGGAGGGAGTGCGTGGGTGTGGTTGTGGTGCGGATCGTGGGTGGTGGGGGGAGTGGGTGGGTGTGGTTGTGGTGCTGATCATGGGTGGTGGGGGAGTGTGTGGGTGTGGTTGTGTTGATTGTGGGTGGTGGGGGAGTGGGTGTGTGTGGTTGTGTTGATTGTGGGTGGTGGGGGAGTGGGTAGTTGTGGTGCTGATCGTGGGTGGTGGGGGAGTGGGTGTGTGTGGTTGTGCTGATCGTGGGTGGTGGGGGAGTGGGTGGGTGTGGTTGTGCTGATCGTGGGTGGTGGGGGAGTGGGTGTGTGTGGTTGTGTTGATCGTTGGTGGTGGGGGAGTGGGTGGGTGTGGTTGTGTTGATCGTGGGTGGTGGGGGAGTGGGTGGGTGTGGTTGTGTTGATCGTGGGTGGTGAGGGAGTGGGTGGGTGTGGTTGTGTTGATTGTGGGTGGTGGGGGAGTGGGTGGGTGTGGTTGTGCTGATCGTGGGTGGTGGAGGGAGTGGGTGGGTGTGGTTGTGGTGCTGATCGTGGGTGGTGGGGGGAGTGGGTGGGTGTGGTTGTGTTGATCGTGGGTGGTGGAGGGAGTGGGTGGGTGTGGTTGTGGTGCTGATCGTGGGTGGTGGGGGGAGTAGGTGGTGTAGTTGTGCTGCTGATCGTGGGTGGTGGGGGAGTGGGTGTGTGTGGTTGTGCTGATCGTGGGTGGTGGAGTGGGTGGGTGTGGTTGTGTTGATCGTGGGTGGTGGGGGAGTGGGTGGGTGTGGTTGTGTTGATCGTGGGTGGTGGGGGAGTGGGTGGGTGTGGTTGTGTTGATCGTGGGTGGTGGAGTGGGTGGGTGTGGTTGTGTTGATCGTGGGTGGTGGGGGAGTGGGTGGGTGTGGTTGTGTTGATCGTGGGTAGTGGGGGAGTGGGTGGGTGTGGTTGTGTTGATCGTGGGTGGTGAGGGAGTGGGTGGGTGTGGTTGTGTTGATCGTGGGTGGTGGGGGAGTGGGTGGGTGTGGTTGTGTTGATCGTGGGTGGTGGGGGAGTGGGTGGGTGTGGTTGTGCTGATCGTGGTGGTGGAGGGAGTGGGTGTGGTTGTGTTGATCGTGGGTGGTGGGGGAGTGGGTGGGTGTGGTTGTCTTGATCGTGGGTGGTGGGGGAGTGGGTGGGTGTGGTTGTGCTGATCGTGGGTGGTGGGGGAGTGGGTGGGTGTGGTTGTGTTGATCGCGGGTGGTGGAGGGAGTGGGTGGGTGTGGTTGTGTTGATCGCGGGTGGTGGAGGGAGTGGGTGGGTGTGGTTGTGCTGATCGTGGGTGGTGGGGGAGTGGGTGGGTGTGGTTGTGTTGATCGTGGGTGGTGGGGGAGTGGGTGGGTGTGGTTGTGCTGATCTTGGGTGGTGGGGGGAGTGGGTGGGTGTGGTTGTGCTGATCGCGGGTGGTGGAGGGAGTGGGTGGGTGTGGTTGTGTTGATCGCGGGTGGTGGAGGGAGTGGGTGGGTGTGGTTGTGTTGATCGCGGGTGGTGGAGGGAGTGGGTGGGTGTGGTTGTGTTGATCGCGGGTGGTGGAGGGAGTGGGTGGGTGTGGTTGTGCTGATCGTGGGTGGTGGAGGGAGTGGGTGGGTGTGGTTGTGCTGATCGTGGGTGGTGGAGGGAGTGGGTGGGTGTGGTTGTGTTGATCGCGGGTGGTGGAGGGAGTGGGTGGGTGTGGTTGTGCTGATCGTGGGTGGTGGGGGAGTGGGTGGGTGTGGTTGTGTTGATCGTGGGTGGTGGGGGAGTGGGTGTGTGTGGTTGTGGTGCTGTTCGTGGGTGGTGGGGGAGTGGGTGGGTGTGGTTGTGCTGATCGTGGGTGGTGGGGGGAGTGGGTGGGTGTGGTTGTGCTGCTGATCAAACGGGCTGCTTTGATTTGGTGCACAAGATGCTGTCAGGTCAGTAAAGAGAGTAGACCGACATAGATCTCAGAGTGACGATGAGGATGTGGGCGTTGCCATGGACACCTGCAGTTCTTGTCGTAAAGGTTACATTAGTGAGCAGCTTTGTTGCTGTCTGTGTGTGTCCCATTGTGCTGTGAGGAAGTGAGGTGCAGGAATTTGATGCTGTGTTTGTGTATGTGATCCAGTTATGTTACTGTTTGACTTGATGGTATTTCCGTCCACCTTATCCAGCAGAGGCCGCAAGTTTGGAAGGTGCTGTCGAAAATATTTCACGGTTTGCTGCTTTACAATCTATAGACCGTAAGTGTGATCATACATATAAACAAGCAACTGCAGTTGGCCACTTGTCCCACTCAAAGCCTGCTCCACCATTCAGTAAGATCGTGGCTGATCTGACTTTAACCTCGACTTGTACATTCCTGCGTATCCTCAGCAAATCTGCCATCCCCTTGCTCATCAAGAAACTCCCCCTGCCTTAAAAATATTTTAAGGTTCTGCGCCCACTGCCCTCTCCGGAACAGAATTCCATAGACTCAGAACCCTGTGCGTGAAACGATGTTTTGCCATGTGCGATTTAAATGGGTACCCTATAATTTTTGAACAGTGACCTATTTCTAAACCTAGTACTCCATGGCAGTGAACTGCAGGTGGAGCTTTTCCCCCAGGAGCAGATTTCAGAGTAAGCTCGGTTTATGATCATGCACATCATCCACATATTCATCCGACATTCCCCCAGATCCATCCACACGTACACGGCCCATGTGCTACCTGTAAACCTGCAGCCTGGTTCTTTTTAGATTCCCTACAGTGTGGAAACAGGCCCTTCAGCCCAACAAGTCCACACCGACCCTCCGAACAGTAACCCACACAGACTCACTTCCCCTGACTAATGCACCGAACACTATGGGCAATTTAGCCTGGCCAGTTCACCCTAAACTGCACATCTTTAGATTGTGAGAGGAAACCGGAGCAAACCCACACAGCCATGGGGAGAATTCCAGGGCCGGAATCGAACCCAGCTCCCTAGCACTGTGAGGCAGCAGTGCTAACCACTGAGCCACTGTGCTGACCCATGTTGTGTGCCCCCCCAATTCAACGTTGATAAATAATGATTACGATAAGGAATGGGACTCAGTGTCATTTATAGGAAGGAAGAATTGTATATTTTCAACAGTTTGTTCTGAGGTTGGGATAAAAGATTGTGAAGACACTAACTGTTATTCTCCCAAACTCTCCGAGGAGAATGAGAGATCTTACATTCCTTGTGTAAACAGGACAGAATCTAGAGAGAAGTTTTACCTTGATTGTGTTAAGCTAACAGCCCAGAGTTCAGGGGACCATTTGGGACCAGTGGAATGGTAATAGTTTGAACAGAGAAGATGATGTTTGACTAATTGAATAATTTGAAGGAGTTAAATAGTGGTGACATATAGGGAATATTGGATGGTGGGTTTTGTACAATTTCAGTGTAATCATACAGTGTGTTCAACAATTATCGAAGAAGTGTGTAATTGTGAAATGCAATGAGATGTGAACGGAAAAAAATCCTTGGGGACAGAAAATGTTGAAAGGCTGTTCTTGTCTTCGATGGTGAAGACTGTGTGAATGGACACTAGATCAGCCTGCCCAGTGCCTGTGTGCAGTATTCAGAATTAATTGTGAAAATAAAATATGACATGCACATTGACTGTGTCCAGCCATCCTCAGCATCCAAAATACAGCACAGCCAATAAATTACTCCTGACGTGTAATTAGTTCTGTTATGTGGGCAATCATAGCAGCCAGTTCCAATCCAGTGAGGTCCTCCAATTAAATTTTATTCAGTCAAGGGAAAAGTTGACACCACCAGCTCTTAGAATACTGTGTCTGGAGATCAAATGTGGACAAGTGAACAGGGTTCACTAACCTTCTCTCCAAACCCCACCAACAGAACAGCAACAAATATGTCCTCTTAAATACAGCCTTCATCGGAGTAAAATGTTCTGAAGGAACTAAACAACAAGGTGACCGAAAGCTTGGTTAAAGATGTAGGTTTTAAGGAGCATCTTAAAGAGGGGATGGAGATAAGGAAGGAATTCCAGAGCTTGAGACCAAGGAAGGTCCATTTGTTTGTCGTAGAATGACTGAAATTAGAGACGTCCATGGTGCTAGGATCGGGCATGTCTTCCTAAACACTTGTACTGGGGTGGTCAGAAAACCCAGGGCTTTGACCCAGAGCCAGCGGATACAGGGGCAGGAGCGCTAACATTTGATTAAAAACAAAATACGCTGGATGCTAAAAATCCAAAACAAGAAACAGGAAGTGCTGGAGAAACTCAGCAGGTCTGGCAGCATCTGTAGAGAAGAAAAGCAGAGTTAACATTTTGAGTCCAGAATGACTTTCCTTTTGGAGCTCATAGCTGCTGGTTCTGATGTTGTGGACAGAGGGGAAGGAGGAGCAAGCAGAACAAATTAGGAGGGTGCCCTGAGTGACAGACAAGAACATTGATTGTGGTAGTAAAGGAGAGATAGGGATGTGAAATAGGTGTAAGTGCTCAGAGTGAAAAGGAGAAAATGGGTCCACTCAGTGAAGAGTTAAGCCAGTAAAACCCAGCAGAGGTGGGGGGGCGGGGTTGTAAGAAACATTATTTGAGGTTGTGGAATTCAATATTGAGTCCCAGAGGCTGTAAAATGCCAAAGTGGAAAATGAGGCGCTGTTCTTCCAACTTATACTGAGCTTCCTTGGAGGACCATAGCAGGCCCAGGGAGGGAAGGTTAGTGTCAGAGCTAGAGGGTTTATTGAAATACTGATTGAGCCAGACCTACAGTGTTGGAATGGCCAGAGTATGACCTCTGACATTTCCTCCACCCTCTGTGGCTGTCTCTTAGTGATCGTACTGTCAGCAAAGCTGACCCATTCACATCGGCTTGGGGCAATTTGACCTTCTGTTTATCGAGCTGTCCATATCAGCCGGTTCTGTAAGTTGCATTCTGCAGTGTGCGATCTCTTCAATGTAAAGGCCAGCATTTCAAAGCTTCCTTTATTCAGTGAACAGAGTCATTGCTGGCCAATAGAAATGGATTGGAGGTAGCAGAGAGAGAGAGAGAGAGAGAGCAGGCCCTTGTTCAGCTTTCCTCTAACGTTCAGTCAATGCTGATACCAACTGTTCACAAAATAGGTCCCATCGGAAAAGGAGGCCATTCAGCCAGTTGTGTCTGGACTGGCTCTCTGCACAAGCAGCTCAGCTAATCCCACACCCCACTCTCCCTCATCGCCCTGCAGTTTCTCTCTTTGGGTGCTTTTCCAATTTCCTTTTGAAAGACTCGAATAAATCTGCATGGGTCATGCATTCCAAATTCTAACCACAGGCTACATAAAAAAACATTTTCTCTCAATTCATTAGGACATCTCTTGTTAATCACCTCAAAGGCCTGTGCCTCTAGTTCCGGAGTCTTCCGTTAATGGGAATAGTTTCTCTCCCATCTACCCTGCTCATCGTTTTGACCACCTCTGGGAAACTGCCTCTCACACCTCTCTCAAGAGCACGGTGTTAGCCTGCAAACGTTCCTCACTCTTGCGGACATTCCTGGAATCTTTTCTGAACCCTCCCCGAGGCCTCTCTTAATGCAGTGTACGGAATTGGACTCAACCCACTATTTGAGTGCATCATAACGAAGATGTTGGTGTGGAAGTAGGCCATCCAGCTCATCGAGTCTGTTCCACTATTCAGTGAGATTATTCCTATTCTAATCATCATCAACTCCACTTCCCTACCTATTCCCCATAACACTTGATTCCCTTACTGACTAAACGTCTGTCTGTCCCAGCGTTGAATAGAAAATTTGAACTAAGAGTCTAGTGATGGCCGTGAAACTGTTATCGATTGTTCGGAAGAACCCACCTGCTTCCCTAATGTCCTTGGGAGAGGGATCAGCCATCCTTACCCAGTCTGGCCGCTCTGGACGATTCGGGATGAACAGTAAGTGCTGGCCTATCCAGTGACACCCACGACATGCGAATGAATAAAGAGAAACAAAATCCCCAGTGACCCAGCCATGGCAGTTTTCTGCAGGAAAGAATTCCCAATTCCTGAGAGAAGCAGTTCCTCCTCACCTTTGTCTTCAATGTGCGATCCCTTACTCTGAGATTATGTCCTCTGGTCCTAGACCTTCCCACAGGACAAAACAACCTCTCCACAGCTCCCATGTCAAGCCCTCTAAGAATCTCATGCTTTCATCAAGTCGTCTCTTATTCAGCGAAATTTCAGTGAGTACAGGTATAAGTTCATCATTCCTTCCTTTCTTTGCCCCTCTATGTCTTGATGTATAAATCCCAGAACAAAGAGCCCTTTCTTCAGCAGCCCTGCCAGCTGCAGTTATTCGTGCACACAGACTCCAGGTCTCTCTGTTCCAGAATCCGATTCCTCATTTTGTCTCCTTTGCTCACACTTGACTATCTTAACATCCTGGGGCTTTCCGTTGGATAGCCAATTAGGAACATACAAGCAGGAGCCCCTCCAGCCTGTTCCACCATCCAGTAAGATTAGATTAGATTCCCTACAGTGTGGCAACAGGCCCTTCGGCCCAGCAAATCCACACCAACCCTCCAAAGAGCAACCCACCCTGACTAATGCACCTAACACTACGGGCCATTTAGCATGGCTAATTCACCTGACCTGCACATCTTTGGACTGTGGGAGGAAACCGGAGCACCTGGAGGAAACCCACGCAGACACGGGGAGAATGTACAAACTCCACACAGACAGTTGCCCGAGGCAGGAATTGAACCCGGGTTTCTGGTGCTGCGAGGCAGTAGTGCTAACCACTAAACCATCGTGCCGACCATCATGGCTGATCAGTGGCCTGACTCCATGTACCTGCCTTTGGCCAATATCCCTTCAATAACTTTGGTTCACAAAAGTTCATCTGTCTCAGATTTAAAATTAACTGATCCAGCATCCACTGCTGCTTGTGGATGAGAGTTGAGCTGTGGAGTGTCAGATGGACAAATTGAGGTATTACATTTTGGTAAAACAACCAAGGGCAGGGCTTATATAATTAATGGTAGGGCTCTGGGAAGAACAGAGAGACTGAGGGCTTTTGGGATATAATTCTTTGAAATCTGCATCACATGAAGACTGGGTGGATAAGAAGGTGTTTAGCACGCTTGCCTTCATTGCTCAGAATGTTGAGTAGAGGTGTTTGGACGTCATGTTGAGGTTGTACAGGATGTTGGTGAGGCCTCTTTTGGAGCACTGTGCCCAGTTCTGGTCGCCCTGTTATAGGAAGGATATTATTAAACTGGGAAAGGTTCAGAAGAGATTGACCAGGATGTTACTGGGTTGAGATACAAAAATAGGCTGGAAAGGCTGGGACATTTTTCACTGGAGCGTAGGAGGTTGAGGGATGACCTTGTTGAGGTTTATAAAATCATGCCGGACATAGGCTGAATAGCTAGGGGTCTTTTCCCTAGGGTGAGGGTGTTCAAGATGAGAGTGAGAGGACAAAGATTTAAAATGGTCATGAGAGGCAATCAGAGAATGGTTCATGTGTGTAATGAACTGCCAGAGGAAGTAGTGGGTGTAGGTACAGTTATAATGTTGGTCATAAAATCTCTACACTGTGGAGACAGGCCCTTCGGCCCAACAAATCCATACCAACCCTCTGAGGAGTAACTCACCCAGACCCATTCCCTAACCTATAATTTATCCCTGAACACTATGAGCAACTTAGCATGGCCAATTCACCTAACCCGCACATCTTTGGATTGTGGGAGGAGACCCATGCAGACACAGGGAGAATTTGCAAACAGTCGCCCGAGGCTGGAATCGAACCAGGGTCCTTGGCACTGTGAGGCAGCAGTGCTAACCACTGAGCCACCATGCTGCAACGTTTGAAAGATATTTGGCTGAGTTCATGAATAAGAAATGTTTGGAGGGATATAGGTCAGGAGCAGGCAGGTTCGGCAACATGGTCAGCATGGACTGGTTGGACTAAACGGCCTATTTCCATGCTGTATGACTCTATGACTCCTTAACCATCTAAATTCTAGAGAAATCAGGCCTAATTTGTATAACCTTTGAAGTCAGGGTGTCATTCTTGTAAACCCTGCGTTGTACTCCCTCTAAGGCCTATGTATCTTTCTGAGAGTGTAGGGATGATTGTGCTTTTTAATTGGAACATGATGTATTTGAAGCTGCAACAAATGCCACCACCAGGTGGCAGCACAAGACCATAATGTTTAACAGGGTCATAGAGATGTACAGCACGAAATCAGACTCTTCAATCCACCTCGTTCATGCTGACCAGATATCCCGGCCTAATCTAGACCCACTTGTCAGCACCTGACCCATATCCCTCCAAACCCTTCCTATTCATATATCCATCCAGATGCCTTTTAAATGTTGCAATTGTACCAGCCTCCACCACTTCCTCTGGCAGCTCATTCCATACACGCACCACCCTCTGCATGAAAACGTTGCCCCTTAGGTCCACTTTATATCTTTCCCCCCTCACCCTAAACCTATGCCCTCTAGTTCTGGTCTCCCCCACCCCAGGGAAAAGACTTTGTCTATTTATCCTCGCCATGCTCCAGGGAAAACAGCCCCAGCCTATTCAGCCTCTCCCTATAGTTCAAATCCTCCAACCCTGGCAACATCCTTGTAAATCTTTTCTGAACACTTTCAAGTTTAACAACATCTTTCCGATAGGAAGGAGACCAGAATTGCACACAATATTCCAAAGGTGGTCTAATCAATGTCCTGTACAGCTACAACATGACCTCCCAACTCCTGTACTCAATGCACTGACCAATAAAGTCAAGCATACCAAATGCCATCTTCACTATCCTATCTACCTGCGACTCCACTTTCAAGGAGCTATGAATCTGCACTCCAAGGTCTCTTTGTTCAGCAACACTGCCTAGGACCTTACCATTAAGTGTATAAGTCCTGCTAAGATTTGCTTCCCTAAAATGCAGCACCTTACATTTATCTAAATTAAACTCAATCTGCCACTTCTCAGCCCATTGGCCCATCTGGTCCAGATCCTGTTGTAATCTGAGGTAACCTTCTTCGCTGTCCACTACACCTCCAATTTTGGTGTCATCTGCAAACTTACTAACAATATCTCTTATGCTCACATCCAAATCATTTATGTAAATGACAAAAAGTAGAGGGCCCAGCACCGATCCTTGTGGCACTTCACTGGTCACAGGCCTCCAATCTGAAAAACAACCCTCCACCACCACCCTCTGTCTTCTACCTTTGAGCCAGTTCTGTATCCAAATGGCTAGTTCTCTCTGTATTCCATGAGATCTAACCTTGCTAATCAGTCTCTCATGGGGAACCTTGTCGAACGCCTTACTGAAGTCCATATAGATCACGTCTACTGCTCTGCCCTCATCAATCTTCTTTGTTATTTTTTCAAAAAACTCAAGTTTGTGAGACATGATTTCCCATGCACAAAGACATGTTGACTATCCCTATGAGTCCTTGCTTTTCTAAATACATGTACACCCTGTCCCTCAGGATTCCCTCCAACAACTTGCCCACCACTGAGGTCAGGCTCACTGGTCTATAGTTCCCTGGCTTGTCCTTACCACCTTTCTTAAACAGTGGCACCACATTTGCCAACCTCCAGTCTTCCAGCACCTCACCTGTGACTATGGATGATACAAATATCTCAGCAAGAGGCCCAGCAATCACTTCCCTAGCTTCCTACAGAGTTCTTGGGTACACCTGATCAAGTCCAGGGGATTTATCCACTTTTATGCGTTTCAAGACATCCAGCACTTCCTCCTCTGTAATATGGACATTTTTCAAGATGTCACCATCTATTTCCCTATAGTCTATATCTTCCATGTCCTTCTCCACAATAAATACTGATGCAAAATACATGTTTTGTGTCTTCCCCATCTCCCGTGGCTCCACACAAAGGCTGTCTTGCTGATCTTTGAGGGGCCCTATTCTCTCCCTAGTTACCCTTTTATCGTTAATGTATTTGTAAAACCCTTTGAATTCTCCTTAATTCTGTTTGCCAAAGCTATCTCATGTCCCCTTTTTGCCCTCCTGATTTCCCTCTTAAGTATAGTCCTACTGCCTTTATACTCTTCTAAGGATTCACTCAATCTATCCTGTCTATACCTGACATATGCTTCCTTCTTTTTCTTAACCAAACCCTCAATTTCTCTCATCATCTAGCATTCCCTATACCTACCAGTCTTGCCTTTCACCCTAACAAGAAGATATTGTCTCTGGACTTCCATTATCTCATTTCTGAAGGCTTCCCATTTTCCAGCCGTCCCTTTACCTGGGAATACCTGCACCCAATCAGCGTTTGAAAATTCTTGCCTAATACCGTCAAAATTGGCCTTTCTCCAATTTAGAACTTCGACTGTTCGATCTGGTCTATCCTTTTCTATCACTATTTTAAAACCAAGTTAAAAATCACACACCAGGTTATAGTCCAACAGGTTTAATTGGAAGCACTAACTTTTGGAGCACTGCTCTTTCATCAGGTGTTTGACCGCTGTAATATTATCCCTTAATAAAAACGCCACTCCCCCTCCTCTCTTGCCTCCTCCCTTTCTATCCTTCCTGTAGCATTTGTATCCTGGAACATTAAGCTGCCAGTTCTGTCCATCCCTGAGCCAGATTTCTGTAATTGCAATGATATCCCAGGGGTGTCAGTGTATATTGTACAAATATCATCATTTCAAATGAAAGATCTTTCAGTTATTGAAGCTAATTTCACTTGCTGCTGTATCTCAGTTACCCTCCACCCCTTATTTTCCTATCCCAACCCCATCAGCTCCTGAAAAGGTAGAGGCTCCAGCCAGAACTATTATCTCACCCCTCCCCACACAATATCAGTGAGCACAGGATCCAACCTTGCTGTGATGGCCTACACGTTCCAGTAGCCTGCTAACCATAACCTGTCCACAGAGTCAAACAGCACGGAAACAGACCCTTCAGTCCAACTAGTCCATGCCGAACATTATCCCAAACTAAACTAGTCCCACTTGCCTGCTCCTGGCCCATATCCCTCCACAACTGTCCTATATCCAAGTGTCTTTTAAACACTGTAATTGTACCCACATCCACCACTTCATCAGGAGGGTCATCAAGCACACAAAATCTGTGTTAAAAAAAAAATTGCTTCTCATGTCTTTTTAAATCTTTCTCATCTCACCTTAAAAATGTGCCCCCATTCTTGAAATTCCCCCATCCGAGGGAAAAGACAGCCACATTAACCCTATCTATACCCCTCATTATTTTTATAAGCTTCTGAAGGTTCTCCTCTCAACCTCCTATGCTCCAATGAGAAAAGTCCCAACCTATCCAGCCTTTCTTTATAACTTAAACCTTCCATACCTAGCAACATCCTGCAACATTTCTTCTGAAGCCTCTCCAGTTTAATAATACCTTTCTTATAACTGGACAACCAGAACTAGGCACAGTATTCCAGAAGATGCCTCATCAATGTCCTGTACAACCTCTACGTGACTTCCCAACTTGTATATTCAAAGAACTGAGAAATGAAAGCAAGTATGCCACATGCCTTTGTAACCAATCTGTCTGTATATGATGTGAACTTCAAAGGGTACCTGAGCCCCTAGGTCCCTGTTGGTCTACAACACTATCCAAGGCCTTCCCACTAATTATATAAACCCAATCCCTGTTTGTTACCAAAATGCAAAACCCCACACTTATCTCGATTGATCACCATCTGCCATTTTTCAGCCCGTTGACCTATTTGATCAAGAACTCTTTATAATCTTAGAAGACTTCCTTTACTGTCTGCTATGCCACCAATTTTGGTGCTGAACACAAACTTACCAACCATGTCTTGT
The DNA here is from genome assembly GCF_037043375.1 of Chiloscyllium plagiosum. Taxonomy (NCBI): domain Eukaryota; kingdom Metazoa; phylum Chordata; class Chondrichthyes; order Orectolobiformes; family Hemiscylliidae; genus Chiloscyllium; species Chiloscyllium plagiosum. The sequence goes on along the minus strand of NW_028270163.1, from coordinate 53,434,401 downwards.
ACATTCTTTTCCAAATCATTTATATAAATGACAAACAAAAGAGGACCCAGAATTGATCCTTGTGGGACATCACTGGTGACAGGCCTCCAGTCCAAAAAAACAACCCTCCACCACCACTCTCTTGCTGTTAAGCCAATTATGTATTCAATAGGCAAGCTCACCCTGAATCTCATGTGATCTAACTTTACTAATCTGTCTACCATGCGGAACCTCATCGAACGCTTTTCTGAAGTCCAAGTAAACAGGATCTACTGCTCTGTCCTCAGCAATCCTTTTGCAACTGCCTCAAAAAACTCAGTCAAGTTTGTGAGAGATGATTTACCACACACAAAATCAAGCTGACTATCCCTAATCAATTTTTGACACTTATTTATTTGTAAATCCTATCTTTTAGAATCACCTCCAACAATTTGCCCACAACAGGTGTCTCCTTACCTCCCTGAAACAAAGACACAACCTTAGCCACTCTCCATGCGGCCACAAGGCTGAGGTGAACAGCTGTTGGTGGAGTTGTTACTAAAACATCTGCTGAGTAGGAGGGAGTGTGGAAAAGCTGGAAAATAATGTTCCATCCCAATACCAAGACATGAATGTTTGTACCTGGATGCTACTTGAGGCCACGTTAGAACAGGCTGTGATGTATTGACATATTCCGACCTTTCCACCCACACAACAAAAATATCTTCATGGGATTGTGTCTTAGCTGACACACCATTTCTGACAGTAAAGGTAAAAACATCTCAAAGTACAGAGTCTGAACAGCAGGGCTAACTTACTCTCACATTGCTGTAATTACACATCACAGAATACCGAGCAATGCGCATTTAGGGAATAAAGATTTGCCAAGTACAACTCACTAATTAGTGTCAACCTTCAAGCTAATGTCACGTAAAAAGCATTACTGTACAAGACTTCTGGGATGTCAATAAAATTAACTCGACTTGCTTCACTTCAGGCTGATTTCTGATTAGGAGCCAATCCTTGTATAATTGCTTATAAAAGGCAGAACATAATCACAAACAGCGGGGGGTTTTTTAAACATCTCTTTTTGTACAAGGTATCTTTTAAAAGGTGAACATCGTGATGCTGAGACCCCAGCAGGAGCCTGTCTGGAGTCAGAGCTGCCTGGGGGAGGGGTACAGACCCTGCTCCCTCTCGAACCCCCCCCCCACACACAGCTAATTCCAGTGAGTTGGGGCAGGGCTTCCCAATGGGAGAATGTGCTGATGACAGTCATTTATCGAGAGGCCGGCTGCAGGTTTCTCCCAGTCCTGGGCTGAAGTGGTTAGCTCTGCATTTGCAGATGCAGGTATTGAAACCGTTCTGCTGTGCCTGGGTTTTATAAATTACCACCAGCCCCGGGGAGGTCACTGATTTGATGGAGCTCAGTCACTATCTTCTTTCCCTCAACAACAAAAAAACCTCCCAGATGCTTTCATGTTTGTGCTGTGAGTTCTGTTTAAACTTTCAGGTGCTGGTTTCAAGCTTTGGGTAATCATTTATCTTGGCAATGTCAAAGAGCTGAACTATTGTCAGATAGGTGCCAGTCATCACCCCAGTGGACAGTCTGGCCTGAATATTTTAGACAATGCTCCATAATTCGAGAATCCCCAACCAGTGGAAATAGTTTATCTTTATCTACCGTGTCTGTTGTTTTAATATGCTATAAAGGCGACAGGACCTTTACATTGTTGAGCTTTCTCTTCTGTGTTCACTGTGGCTCATTCAGTGACCTGCCCCCATCTGAATCAGGAGTTAAGCCCTGCCCCAGAATCTTGGCTGATGTTCTGGAGCAGTTTTCACTGAGTGCTGCACCGTCAAAGACGCCGTCTTGCAACAGCATTCGAAAACCAAGGCCCAGTCTGTCTACTCGGATTTCCGGAAAAGATCCTGTGACATTATTTTGGCAAAGCTGGGAGATGTTACCCTGACTCTGTAAGATAGATGTGTCTCCTTATACCAGCATCAGTTTCTCTGGTCATTATCACACTTACTGTTTGTGGCAGGTTTCTCTGTGCAAACTGGCTGCTCTGTTTTTCACGCTTCAGAAATATTTCATTAGCTGTTCAACACTTTGCTGAGTTCTGCAATTATGAAGGGTGCTACATTTATTGTTCCATCCCAGCTTTTAAAATCCCTCTTTTCTCCCTCCTGGCTCTGCACTAAGTCAGTTCCTCGGTCATGGTGGTTAGAATCTCCTTTCTTCGGATCCCTTGTTTGCTGTTCTGTGAATTCACTGCCGTTCTGTCATCCCCAGACCACTCTGCCTGTACTTTCCCACTCTGATTCATGGCTACCTGCCCGATTGCACCTTTTCCCATCCCAGGATCACTGATAAGCACATCCCTCAATTCCTTCAAACCCCAATCCCATCAGCACAGGTTTCCACTCACAGCTTTTCCCAAAGTCACTTACAACGGCACTTTCACACTTCCTCCTCACTCCTCCCTCACTCATCGCCCACCTCCCCCACAACTTCCTCCTCACTCCTCCCTCACTCATCGCCCACCTCCCCCACCACTTCCTCCTCACTCCTCCCTCACTCATTGCCCACCTCGCCCACCACTTCCTCCTCACTCCTCCCTCACTCATCGCCCACCTCCCCCACCACTTCCTCCTCACTCCTCCCTCACTCATCGCCCACCTCCCCCACCACTTCCTCCTCACTCCTCCCTCACTCATCGCCCACTTCCCCCACCACTTCCTCCTCACTCCTCCCTCACTCATCGCCCACCTCCCCCACCACTCCTCACTCCTCCCTCACTCATCGCCCACCTCCCCCACCACTTCCTCCTCACTCCTCCCTCACTCATCGCCCACTTCCCCCACCACTTCCTCCTCACTCCTCCCTCACTCATCACCCACCTCCCCCACCACTTGCTCCTCACTCCTCCCTCACTCATCACCCACCTCCCCCACCACTTCCTCCTCACTCCTCCCTCACTCATCACCCACCTCCCCCACCACTTGCTCCTCACTCCTCCCTCACTCATCACCCACCTCCCCCACCACTTCCTCCTCACTCCTCCCTCACTCATCGCCCACCTCCCCCACCACTTCCTCCTCACTCCTCCCTCACTCATCGCCCACCTCCCTCACCACTTCCTCCTCAGTCCTCCCTCACTCATCGCCCACCTCCCCACCACTTCCTCCTCACTCCTCCCTCACTCATCGCCCACCTCCTCCACCACTTCCTCCTCACTCCTCCCTCACTCATCGCCCACCTCCCCCACCACTTCCTCCTCACTCATCGCCCACCTCCCCCACCACTTCCTCCTCACTCCTCCCTCACTCATCGCCCACTTCCCCCACCACTTCGTCCTCACTCCTCCCTCACTCATCGCCCACCTCCCCCACGACTCCCTCCTCACTCCTCCCTCACTCATCGCCCACCTCCCCCACCACTTCCTCCTCACTCCTCCCTCACTCATCGCCCACCTCCCCCACCACTTCCTCCTCACTCCTCCATCACTCATCGCCCACCTCCCCCACCACTTCCTCCTCACTCCTCCCTCACTCATCGCCCACCTCCCCCACCACTTCCTCCTCACACCTCCCTCACTCATCGCCCACCTCCCTCACCACTTCCTCCTCACTCCTCCCTCACTCATCACCCACCTCCCCCACCACTTCCTCCTCACTCCTCCCTCACTCATCACCCACCTCCCCCACCACTTCCTCCTCACTCCTCCCTCACTCATCACCCACCTCCCTCACCACTTCCTCCTCACTCCTCCCTCACTCATCGCCCACCTCCCCCACCACTTCCTCCTCACTCCTCCCTCACTCATCACCCACCTCCCCCACCACTTCCTCCTCACTCCTCCCTCACTCATCACCCACCTCCCCCACCACTTCCTCCTCACTCCTCCCTCACTCATCACCCACCTCCCCCACCACTTCCTCCTCACTCCTCCCTCACTCATCGCCCACCTCCCCCACCACTTCCTCCTCACTCCTCCCTCACTCATCACCCACCTCCCCCACCACTTCCTCCTCACTCCTCCCTCACTCATCACCCACCTCCCCCACCACTTCCTCCTCACTCCTCCCTCACTCATCGCCCACCTCCCCCACCACTTCCTCCTCACTCCTCCATCACTCATCGCCCACCTCCTCCACCACTTCCTCCTCACTCCTCCCTCACTCATCACCCACCTCCCCCACCACTTCCTCCTCACTCCTCCCTCACTCATCACCCACCTCCCCCACCACTTCCTCCTCACTCCTCCCTCACTCATCACCCACCTCCCCCACCACTTCCACTGTCTTCCTCATCCACAGCAAAAAGGGGGAGGGTACAAGTTGCACATAACTGGCTCTGACCATCCTTCAGCGGATCACTGTAGATCACATCAGGAGTTATCCTATCTTTGCCCTGAAGGCTAACCATGCCCCTCAGAGTCGTTCTGAAGCAGAAAGCTGACCTAAACCTCACCCTTCACTGCTGGCCGCTCTGCCTCCAGCCCCTCGGCCAACATGCCTCGCCGTGAGCTCATCCAAACACTGAGACCGACTGCTTCAGCTACCTGTGACTGCCCGAGCCAAGAATTCCATTCTGTGACACGATCTGCCTCTTTGTGCCCAGTATTAAATCATGTGGGACACCAGTAATCCTCCGTTACCTTATGAAGTAGCTACAGTGACTAATGAGGCCATTCAATCTTTGGAATCTATGCTGGCTATCTGCAAGAACAGCTCTGCTAGCCCCTGACTGACAGACATGCATACACATAGACAGATAGACGGACGCACACACACAGACACAGATACAACACACGCACATGGACACACACCCACAAACATGCACGCACACAGACGCACAGACACACGCACGCGTGCACACACAGACGCAGATACAATGCACACAGACACACACACACACACACCCCTTATCAGTTTTAAGCATAACAATCCTTTCTAATGCTTCTCTATCACTCTTTACCCATCCGGTATCCCAACCACCTCCTCACTTACTGTATTTCTGGCAGCAGTGTCTTTCGTGTTAAAGGCAGAAGCCAAATGTTCATTTAACTACCTCATCCAAGTCCTCTGATTCAGTGCACGGATCCCTTTATGATCCCTAACCAGCCTAACTCTTCCTCTTGTGACCCTTTTACCTTTTATAAACTTCTGGATTCCCTTTTATATTAATTGCCAGTCTGTTTTCATATTCTCTCTTTATTCTGATTTCAAGGTTCCCCATTGAAAACCCAGCCTGATTTGCACCTGTTTTGTCAACATGACACCCTTTTTTCTGAAGCGAAAGCAGAAAGTACTGGAGAAACTCAGCAGGTCTGGTGGCACCTGGGGAGAGAAAGCAGAGTTAATATGTTGTGCCCAGTGATTGTACTTGAGAACCCACTTTCTGCTTCTTATTAATAACCGATTTGGCAACTGAGGCGGCCATCATCCAGCCCTTTGACCTCTCACCCCAGCTTTGGCTTTGCGCTAACCCTTCTCTTTCAAAACAAAGAACTAACTGTAGCCCAGCATCGACATGTGTTGCTACGGCGATGGGGAATTCATTGGGTGGTACATCGGTGGGATGGGGAATTAGTTGTTTGGCTTGTGTTGTAAGTATCTGAGACATCACACAGCCTGGAAGCTCCCTGTCAGTTGTTTGGATCTAATTCAATACTCAGAGCTAACCATCCACAAATGTCGTCTCTGACATGCCAAAGAATGGAAGTTGATTGACTGGGCTCTGTTTCTTTAATCAGAGCAGGCTTTGAGGTTTGCAGTATATTACAATGTCAGGTCATTGTTGCCTCCCACAGGTATTCTCTCACACACCAGTTTGAGCTGAATTCTTACTGTGTCAAGAGACCTGACCATTTTAGTTTTTGTTTAATACTGTGCAAACATGATTTTTTTTTTACGTGTGATAAAATAACACAAAGAACTGTGGATGCTGGAGATCTGAAACAAACCAAAACAGAACTTGCTGGAGAAACTGAAGAAGGGTCACTGGACTCGAAATATTAACTGTGTTTTCTATCCCCACAGATGCTACCAGACCTGCTGAGCTTCTCCAGCAACTTCTGTTTTTGTGTGTTTTAAAGTGTGGAGTTATTTAGAAATGTTTTATCATAAATTTAGTTTAAAAAGCTTTGGTTACTTTCCTTCCATCTTCCCATACATCAAACCCAGCGAAGGTGCATGCATGACAAACACAAACATGTTAGTGGGGTAAATCACCAGTCAGTGTAGGTGCTGGGTCACGTGTTCACTCTGATGCTTCCTAATCAACCTGTTCAGTGATGTGATGGCACACCTCCAGAGAGCTGGGACTTGAATCCAGGTCTCCTGGCTCAGAGATAGGGACTCTACCACTGCACTACGCTTATATTCAGGCTTTTCAGCGTTGAGTCTTCTCATTCCAGCTGTTGCTGTTCGTGCTGGAGTGAACTTTCCCAGATTAAGGTGCAGGGGAAATCAGATAGAATGGCTACCCTCCTCCCTTTCCCTTGCCTGTTGTATTTCTGTTGAGTTTGCAGCCGTACGTAGCTGGGGTTAGTGCTGACAGGAGGGAGAGGCTGTAGGGGGAAGGAAACAGTCAAAAGAAATGATGTCCTTGAACTAGTGCATGGATCCAAAGACTTTGTGCATTGGTTAACAATCTGGAGAGTCCATCAAGCGGTGACAGAGGTATACAATGTCCTCACCCTTTGAGAGCTACACATTGCTAAAATCCATCACTGGACAGTTTGTACAGACCAAATATTCCAGCCTCCAGGAATACTGAAGCATCGTTAATTTTATTCCTTTGGATTCCTCCTTAGAAAGCCAAACTCGGTCCGGCTGGGAAGAAGGCGGTTGAGAAGAAACCAAGTTCGCCAACAAACAACTTGGACCACGTCAATCTCTCGGACTTCAACTTCTTAATGGTGTTGGGCAAAGGGAGCTTTGGAAAGGTTTGTCGGCTCTTCCAGGAGTCAGCCGGTTGACACGATTGGCTCGGGTTTTGTAGTAGTCATGATGGTGTCACTTCTCCTTCAACGCTGACAGAATCCTCAGGAAGCCTCGCCATGGCCCAGTTCACCATGGCAACGAGGAGATGGCCGTCAGCCATCCCACAATTCATTGTTGGAAGATGACAATGAATGGAAACTGCTGATCAGAACTCCCACCATATATTGTTAGTCTTGCTATAAAAACCTCTGAAAAAGTTGCACCTTTTGAATGGTGTGTTTCTAAGTTTTCAAATCCAATATAAGTTCATAATTATTGCTCACTGAAGGAGGAATTTTATATTTGGAGATGTACAGCATGGAAACAGACCCTTCAGTCCAACTCATCCATGCCAACAAAATATTCTAATTTAATCTGGTCTAATTTACTAGTATTTGGCCCATATCACTCCAAACCTTTCCTTTCATGTACCAATCCAGATGCCTTTGAAATGTAGTTGTACCCGTCTCCACCACCTCCTCTAGCAGCTTGTTCCAAATACCACCCTCTCCGTGAAAACGTTGCCCCTTGGGTCCCTTTTATATCTTTCCCCTCTCACCTTAAACCTATGCCCTCTAGTTCTGGACTCCCTCACCCCAGAGAAGAGACCTTGTCTATTTATCCTATCCATGACCCTCATGATTTTATAAACCTCTATAAGGTCACCCCCTCAGCCTTTGACGCTCCAGGGAAAACAGTCCCAGCCTCCCACTATAGCTCAAACCCTCTAACCCTGGTAACATCCTTGTAAATCTTTTCCAAACCCTTTCAAGTTTAACAACATCCAATAGGAGGGAGACCAGAATTGAATGCAGTATTCCAAAAGTGACCTAATCAATTTTCTGAGCAGCCTCCCAACTCCTATACTCAATGCACTAACTAATAAAGGAAAGCATACCAAACACCTTCTTCACTATCCTATCTACCTGCGACTCCACTTTCAAGGAGCTATGAACCTGCACTCCAAGGTCTCTTTGATCAGCAACACTCCCCAGAACCTTACCTTTAAGTGTAACAGTGGGAGGGATATATTGGCTCACATGAGCTTTCAGCTTGTTGAGAGTCACGGACATGATTTGCCTTTCCAAAATGCAGCACCTCATATTTATCTTAATTAAACTCCACCTGCTACTCCTCAGCCCATTCCACTTGCTCCATTATGACAATTTCCTCATACTTGGAAAATAAAAGTAAACTTAATCATTATATTTTATCTTCTACCTTAATTCAAACTGTGTGACCCAATCATTTATTCCACCAGCTGTAAGACTGGATATTAAATGTGAAGGGCTACACTGCTTTTCACTTCCTGGTTTGCTGTCGGTGAGGATACTTTGATGTGATTGGCTGCTTATCCTGCTCCAGGCCATCATGCCTGGTGGTGCACCAGGAGATCCCTTGGATCTGGCACCGGATTCAAACTCATGTTAGAAAAGGGGGTAATTTCCCCACAGAAACTGCTGAATCTTTATGGGCTCTTCCTTTGAGATCAGCAGGTGTTTTTGCTTTATGGCTTATTCCCATGACCTGGCCATTGCACTGGTGGGAGGGAAGTATTGGCTTATGTGAGCTTTCAACTTGTCGAGAGCCACGGACTTGATTAGTGCCTGAGTTTTAGTGCCAGGACCCAGGATGGGGTAGACATCAGTGTCCAATAGCCAGGCACCCTGTTGGGTTGGGGTGAGGGGGGGGGGGTTGCTACTCCCTTAGGTTGGGCAGGGGAGTCAGGGCTGGGGCCTGTGAATTCTGGCCCTGCCCCTGGTTGGTGTAAATGAACAGCCACAGTATCAGTACCTGTGGGGCGTGTTAAATCAAAACGAAGTGGGTGAGAATAATTCACTTTGTATTAATCCCATGCTGGACTGGTGAGACACCAGCTGTAATGAAGTGTAAAGTGTTTTGAGCAATTGTTGAGTAGTAATAAATGAAATTGTTGACCGATAATGCAATCAGGAATTTAGCTAAAAGAAACGGCAGCTGAAAAGTTGCAATTCCATTTTGAAAAGCAGCAAGGAATGAACTGCGTTTGAGTGGTGCATTTTTAGTGACCTGTGACAGCATCTGGTGACTATCTGCAGTTGGTTGTGTGCAGTTCCTTATTGACATTCACTGTTTCCGTTCTCCAGGTCATGCTGTCAGAAAGGAAGGGGACCAATGAGCTATACGCTATCAAAATCTTGAAGAAAGATGTGGTCATTCAGGACGATGATGTAGAATGCACCATGATTGAAAAGAGGGTCCTTGCCCTGATGGACAAGCCCCACTTCCTCACACATCTACATTCTTGTTTTCAAACTTCGGTGAGTGTCCAACCCGACAAAGAATGCGTCACACAAACTGCTCGCCAAGGGACAAGCTGTTTAAGCGCTTCAGTTGAAAGTTCAGAAAATTGTTGAGGAAGGAAAGATTATTTTTAAACTGGTATAGGTCTATTTTGACAGGTCTAACTGAAAATGAGGGTGCTGTTTCAAAATGACACAAGCAAGGTGTTCAGTTTGGTGAAAACTCACAGTGCCCATTACTCCACACCCACATTTTCAGTTTTGTTTAAATTAGTAAGTTTGCAGAATTGGGGGTGTAGTGAACAGCGAAGAGGGTTACCTCAAATTACAACAGGATTTTGATCAGATGGGCCAATGGGCTGAGGCGTGGCAGATGGAGTTTAATTCAGATAAATGCGAAGTGCTGCATTTTGGGAAAGCAAATCTTAGCAGGACTTATACACTTAATGGTAAGGTCCTGGGGAGTGTTGCTGAACAAAGAGATCTTGGAGTGCAGGTTCATAGCTCCTTGAAAGTGGAGTCGCAGGTAGATAGGATAGTGAAGAAGACATTTGGTATGCTTTCCTTTATTGGTCAGAGTATTGAGTACAGAAGTTGGGAGGTCATGTTGTGGGTGTACAGGACATTGGTTAGGCCACTGTGGGAATATTGTGTGCAATTCTGGTCTCCTTCCTATCGGAAAAATGTTGTTAAATTTGAAAGGGTTCAGAAAAGATTTACAAGGATGTTGCCAGGGTTGGAGAATTTGAGCTATAGGGAGAGACTGAATAGGCCTCCCTGGAGTGTCGGAGGCTGAGGGGTGATCTTATAGAGATTTATAAAATCATGAGGGGCATGGATAGGATAAATAGACAAAGTCTTTTCCCTGGGGTTGAGGGGGGGGGGGGGGGCTCCAGAACAAGAGAGCATAAGTTTAGGGTGAGAGGGGAAAGATATAAAAGGGACCAAAGTGGCAACTTTCTCTCACAGAGAGTAGTGCATGTATGGAATGGGCTGCCAGAGGAAGTGGTGGAGGCTGGTACAATTACAGCATTTGAAAGGCATCTGAAAGGGTATATGAATAGGAAGGGTTTGGAGGGATATGGGTCAAGTGCTGGTAAATGGGACTAGATTTATCTAGGATATGTGGTCAGCGTGGATGAGTTGGACAGAAGACTCTGTTTCGGTGCTGTATGTCTCTATGAATCTGGAAACACTTGTCAGATTATACTTTACACAGAGCTTTGGAGCTCAGGAGCAGGCCATCTGGCCCCTCTGGTTCATACTGGTCCAAAAATGCCTTTTCCTGCCTTGATTCATCCAGAACTATTAACACCACCTTCTCTTCCTTTCTGTCATCTCGACTCGTTCAGTTTCTCCTGAAGTATATCGTTCCTGCTTGCACATTCTAACCACTCTCTGAGTAAATAAAAACCTGAATTTCCTGCTGGATTTATTTGTGATTATCTTATTTATATTTTCTGTTTTAATTTTGGACACATCAGAATTGGCTGCAACACATCGTAAGGGTGCTATATAAATGTAAGCTTTTCTTTTTTGTTTTCCTTTGCTGTTTCTCAAACATCCTGGAGGGAAACAGTAACAAATACAGTAATAACTTTGAGAGTGACTTTAAAACAAAGTTAAAGTCTAAAAATGTTTGTTCACTTCACCTGTTGACAATCCATAACACATTGCCACGACAAATCTAATCTTGATAATTGCTTTTAAAAAGCCTGATTTGATATTGGAGATCATGCAGAGAAAATCAGAATTATTTGAGATGGCTTCATACCAACTTGTGAAAATTGAGCATTCACTCCTGATGTTAAGCACAAACTAGTCCCACTGCCTGGCGTGTGAGTCTGAAGTGATAGAGGAGATGAACATGCTGTTAGAAAGCTATGAGGTGGGGGAAGGGGAGGATGAATTTTCAAACCAAGTCTAGCAACAAGACAGTCACAAAATATTTCAGTGAGAAAAGAGTCAAAACTCCTTAAATAAAAATATATTCATAGTGTGTGGGTGTCACTGGGGGGCCAGCGTTTACTGCCTGTCTCTCGCTGACCTTCAAAAGGTGGTGGTGAGCTGCCTCCTTGAACCACGGTCGTCTGTTAGTTTAGGTGCATTCACATTGCCCTTAGGGTGGGAATTCCTTGATTCTGACCCAGTGACACTGAAGGGACGGCGATATATTTCCAAGTCAGGATGGTGAGCGGCTCAGAGGAGATCTTGTAGATGGTTGTGTTCCCGTATATCTGCTGCCTTCTGGATGGAAGTAGTTTTGGGCTTGAAAGGTGCTGTCTAAAGATCTTTGGTGAAATCTTTCTGTGGTGCGTCTTGTAGATTGTACATACCGTTGCTCCTGAGGATCGGCGGAAGAGGGAGAGAATGTTTGTGGATGTGGTGACAATCAAGCAGGAGCTGCTTTGTCCTGGATGGTGTCAAGCTTTTTGAGCTGCACCCATCCAGGCAAGCAGTGAATATTCCATCACACTCCTGACTTGTATGACATTTATATAATGACTTCCTCATCATCGGAGCTGACGTGAAGTGTCGTCTGAACACGAAACGTTAGCTTGTTCTCTCTCCATGGATGTTGCCTGACCTGCTGTGATCTCCAACATTTTGTGTTTTCAGTACAGATTCTAGCATCTGCAGTAATTTGCCCCAGCTCATGTGTTTTGTAAAGGTTGTGGTAAGAGATAAGGTGACTATCCTCAACATCAAAGCAGCGTTTGATCAATGGAAGTCAATAGGAATTGAAATTGAAGCCTGTTGGAGCAGGAGGTGGGAGACATTTCTATTGCCTGAAGACATCAAGCACCAGGCAAGATGGTTATGGTTATCGAAAGGCAATTGTCTCAGCTACAGGGCATTACTGCAAGAGTTGCTCTTAGCAAAATATGCTGGACCTTTAACTGCTGCATCAATGACTAGCCCACTGTATAAAATCAGAGTTGGGGATGTTCAAAGCTGATTTCACAATGTTGCAACTCCTCAGATAATGAAACTGCCTGATCCCACGTGTAACAAGTACTTGATCATGGGTTGGCTAAATGGCAAGTTATATTTGTGCCAAACAAAAGCCGCATGATGACCATCTCCGATCAGAGATTCTAATCAGCTCCCTGTGACATTCTTTAACGTTGCCATCACAAAGTCTTCCATTATCAATATCCTGGGAGTTACCTTTGACCAGAAATAAACTGGATCTAAGGCACAAGTCAGGAATGTGACAGAATTCACTTGCCTGGATGTGTGCAACTCTTAACAACACTGTCAGTGTGCTGTTTTCTGATGAAATGTTCAATTCTGTCCCCTCAGTTGGATGCGCAGAATGCTAAGACGATGATAAGGGAGTACTCCCAGAGTTCTGATTGATACTCCTCTCACAGTCAATACCATGGAAACAAAATTAAAATCAAAAGAACTACAGATGCTGTAAATCAGAAACTGAGGAAGGGTCACCAGACCCAAAACATTAACTCTGATTTCTGTTCACAGATGCTGCCAGACTTGCTGAGCTTTTCCAGCAACTTTCTGTTTTTGTACCATCAAAACCAAACTACCTAGTCACTGATGTGCTGTTTGTGGGATGAGTCTGCTGTTTGCTGTATTTGTCTTTGTAGCAAGCTGTACTTCAGTAACTAAGGTGACTCAGACAGCATATTCCAAATCTACTTCAATGAATAAAAAGCCACCGAGAACACTAGGGCAGCAGGTAGATAGGAGCACCAGGGACTGAGTTCACCTCTGAACCACTCACTATCCTGACTTGGAAAAATATTGCTGTTCCTTAGTGTCGCTGGGTCACAACATGTACTGGTTCAAGAAGGCAGATTCACAAGGGCACCCACTGACAGGCAATAAATGTTGGCCAGCAATGCCCACATCCTATGAACAATTTTGTTAAAAAGCTTATTTTTAAAATCTAGCTCCAGATGTTGTAAAGTGTGAGATATTGGGTTCCAATCCAACTCCAGTCGATGGAGTGAAAATCATTGTCTGCTGCCTGTACATAGTGTCAGCGAGATAGGTTTGTCAAGTCTTACCCAGGAACCCCATAACACAAGGCCATTCTTAATGCAGCCCATGAATACGTTGTTCAACAGCATCTTATCACATGAATGGATTTGTTACGGCACGGGGTAGACCCCTCTGCTAATTTAAACTAGCAACACAGGAAAGACTTACTTCGTGCTGTAATTGTGAAAATTCAAGAGGCAAAGAACTATCCCAAAGTCAATATTTAAAGTACAAAAAAAATTAAGAACTTTATTCTTTAAGTCTAACGGAGAATATTATTTAACAACTATTTATAACTCCTTTCTCCAAATGTATCTTTTATCTCCCCCTCTACAATACTGGTCCAATAAAACCCCAGATTAAGATTTACAAAAAGTTCAAATTTCAAAACCAGCCAGTGGTCAAATCTTTGAATCTTCCTTTGTAGATTTGCTCTCCAGGTCAGTGTCGGTGTTTTTGTTATTGTGCACACTCCTTCTCCAGACAGGTACCTCTCAGAGAGTTCTGACTAGCAACCTACATCTGTTGGTATTTTGGCTGTTCTCTTTGCTACTCTTTAGCGTTCTGGGTAACTGTTCAGAACGTCTGATATTTATACCCCAAAACATCAGACCATTTCATTGGTTTTAAAAATGTCAAAATATTAAATTCAAACTTGATTGGAGTTTGGTATCTTGGGGCATAATTTAAACTGATTAGCCAAATTTGAATTTGTTTTTGTATCCTGGCAACCAAGCTAATATAGCTGTCTGACCAAATGTTCAGAACACTTGGTGCTGTGTCAGGTAGTTCTGCTAGCTTTTAACTCTCTTAAAGGTACAGTACCCAACATCTTCATAACAAATTGATCTAGCCTTTGAGGTTGGACAGAAATCTAAAATGAAAAAGTATCTTGTTCCTTGCCACTAACCCTTTAGCTAATTCTCAGTAGTGGAAAAAGAGAGACAGAAAAGTAAATTTGAGTACTGTGGTGATATTGTCATAGTTACCAGACTACATTATTCCAACTTTGGTAGCTCGAATGCAAATGCACCAATCAGGGTGCATCTCAGGGTGTTTATTATAGATTGTCTGGTGAAAACATAGAAGGTAGGAGGAGGCCATTCAGCCCGTCAAATCCCACTCCACCACTCAGCATGAGCATGGGTTGATCCTCCATGTCAACAGCATCTCCCCATACCCCATGACACCTATAGAAATCTATCTGTTTCTATCTTAAATATATTCTATATCTTGGCCTGCACAGTCTCCAGCTACAGAGATTTCCACAGCTTCACCACCCTCTGAGTGAAGAAATCTCTCCTCACCTCATTTTTAAACAGCTTTGCCCATGTTCTGAGACCATTACCCCTTGTTTTAAACAGCTTTTCCCATTTTCTGAGACTGTCACCCCTTGTTTTAAACCACCCTCAGCATTCAGCCTGTCCAACCCTGTCAGAATTGGGCACATTTTAATCAGATCCCCTCCCATTCTTCGAAACTCCAGTGAATACAAACCTAGAACACCCAATCACTTCTTATCCGACAAACATATCATCTCAGCTATTAGCCTGGTGAGGCTTTGCTGCACTCCTTCTGTGATAGATGTATCTTTTCTACAGTAAGGAGACCAAAATTGCACACAATACTCTAGGTATGGTCTCACCAAAGCCTTGAAATGTTAGTCGTCTACTTTGGACTCTCTGAGCAAACTGACCTATCTTTGTGCCAACACCAGCATTTAAAAATTGAAACGACCTGCAGTAGATGTGATGAATTCCATCATAATTAAGCTGTGTCATCCTTGCAGTGAGACAGTGTTGATCTGGTATTATTAACACCCAGTGGGTTGTGTCTTAATTTTGAGCTGAGTGTTAGGTTCAGCATTAATACAGAGTGTAGTGAAATGCAGCATAGCTTGAAAACGATTGTAGCAGATTGTCCCGATGTGTGAAACCACAGTTGGAGCAATGTGATGGAAAAACTAAACTGGATGTTGGGATTGTGTCAGAAAACAATAAACAGTAAAAGCTTACATTTGTAAAGCACCTTGCACATTCACAGGAGAATCCAGAAGAACTTCATAGCCTTTGAATTACTCTTCAATTGTGTTTGCTCTTGGGTAAATGAGGCAACCAACATTTTGCACAGCAGGAGTTCACAAATGGTGGAGGAAGGGTTGCAGATTAACACACAGGCCTGGGAGGGCTTTGCACAGTTGCCCTAGTCTGATATGAGGTCACTGTAACAAAAACCATACATAATTGCTGGATCAGATCAGTCGAATTATTGTATTTTCTCAGCCCCAGAAAGCAGTGGAGGCCAAGACATTGAATGTTTGCAAGAAGGAGTTAGATGTAGATCTTAGGGCTGAAGAGGTCAAAGGATATGGGGTGAAAGCAGGAACACGGGACTGTGTTGGGTGATAAGCTGCGATCATATTGAATGGTAGAGTAGGCTCGAGGGGCCAAATGGCCTGCTCTTCTCCCCCCCCCCCCTCCCTGGATTGTGCTGGATTACTCAGTCTTAACCGGGCTGATTTGGAGATGCCGGTGTTGGACTGGGGTGGACAAAGTTAAAAATCACACAACACCAGGTTATAGTCCAACAGGTTTATTTGGAAGCACACGAGCTCAGCCACCTGATGAAGGAGCAGCGCTTCGAAAACTAGTGCTTCCAAATAAACCTGTTGGACTATAACCTGGTGTGGTGTTGTATGATTTTTAACTTTGTTAACCTGGCTGTGCTCACAAACAGCTTCAAATGAGCAACATACCTAGTGCCAGTTTCCTCCTCCTTCCCCCATATCTTCGCTTGTTATTTCTATCCAAGTAATTGTGTAATGTCGTCTAATGTTTCAATTGAACCTGTTTCCACTCCACTTCCTGGCAATGCATTCCATATCCTAACAACTCTCTGTGTGAAACATTTTTATCACACATCGCATTTTCTCCTTTTGAAAATTACTTTAAATCTATTCTGCCTTGTTCATGACCCCCCTACGATCAGGAATAATTTCTCCCTATCCAGCCTGTCCAGTCCACTCATGCTTTTGCAAATCTCTATCATCACCTCTCATGGTCTATAACCTTTCAACAGTCTGATGTGGGATACTGTATCAAATGCAAATCAAGAACACTGTTACCCTCATTGATACTTTCTGTTACCTCTTCAAAAAACTCTAGGATGTTAGTCAAGTGTGATTTCTTCTTCAGAAATCCATAACGAATCTTCCAAATCGACCCACTCTTTTCCAAATGAGACTAATTCTATCCTGAATAATTGTTTCCATAAGCTTTCCAACATTGAAGCAAACTGACTGGCCGTTAACTGCTGGGTTTAACCTGATCTTGGACAAGGCTTTAATGTTTGCAATTCTCCAGCCTTGTGGCCCTCTCTGCACTCTATCTGAATCCACTATTTATTTCTGCTTTGATTTAATTCAAATTCCCTCTGTTTCTCCAACCCTCTCCTTTATCAATCCTCGAGTCTCTCTGATTAAGGAGAGACCAACCGTAGCTCCATTGCCCTCCTCAGGTCTTTGTCAGCTCACCCTGGTGACCAAGTTCTGGAGACAGACCCTTTGGTCTGCAATACTGCAGACAGACCCAGGAGGCTGTGACCCTTCTGCCCTCTCTCTGTGTCCTGACCTGAAGTGGATTGATTTCCCAGCACAATGCAGAGGAAGACCTTCAGTTACCAGAACCTAAAGAAATTCACTGAGGGCACAGAAATGCGGCATCACCTGCCAACAAACAACCCTGATCTTTCTTCAAACGTTCAAAAATCACTTGAATTTATAAAACCATGATGAACCCTTCATTTTGTAAGCACTTTAGTGCTCAGAAGCTCTCACCCTGTGTATAGTAACGTTCAGAATTTGAAGAGTTGTGAATTGGTTAAATCTGATTGTGTGCAGAAATAGGGCTGAGCCACTTGCATGGTCTACCGTAGATCACTCAGGACAGTGCAGGGGTCACTGTGGAGGAGTTCAGAGGGGACAAAATGAGGCAGTTAGCTGGAGAAGCAGACAGAGACTCTCTGTTAGGGAGTCCGACTGTCAACTGTGCTGATGAAACAAGCAGCTTTGTGTCATGAAGATTTGGGTAAGACCTACTACATTGAATGGCTGTGCTTAGTGAGGGCTCAGGGAAGCCCTGGAAGCTAAGAGAAGGCCATATGCTGCTCATAATTCAGTACCACTGAGAGGGAGGGTTGAGAAGCCAAGAAGCTGTTCTTGCTGCACGCAACTGAATACAATTCCAGCTCGGAGAAAAACCCAAGACATGAGTGGCTGGGTGCAGCTTGCTATTGGTGACGAGCTGGAGAGGTTACTGAATGAGCACTGGAGTACAGTTTGAGAGTCCAGTGGAACATATGCCAGGAGAGGAGGATGATTAATGAGAACAGAAGGTGTCATTGAGGCAGTCTGTGGCAAAGCAGTTCTTAGCAAGGAATTTCAAGGCCAGATGCGACGAGAGTGAAGAAGCTTTGAGATGACTCACAATATCAATAACATTAGGGGGAAATTACTGAGAAATCTGCAGGAACTCTCTTGATCATATTTCTGATTTGAAATATGCTGGAGGATGTTTGATCAGATCTTTTACCCCTATTGAACACATGTTGATTCTGGGTGTTAGTTATAACTTGTTATAGAATGTATCAAATTGTTCTGATGTTGTAAAGTATTGTTTTCTGCTCAAAACTGTGGAATCCTCTGGCTTTGCTTTCTTAGTAAGTCCCCTGGACCTCTCAGATTGCCTACTTTAAGGAAAAAATAAAAGTTACTAGTCCCTCATCAGATGGTGAGTGCAGTGTAGGATGGAACATAATTTGAGAGCTACACTGAACATATAGCACCCATGGGCTTCTTTCGAACAGTTCACAGCCTTCCCACAACTTTCCCACGTGTTTAGTTCCACAGACCACATTTGGAAAGGACAAGGAGAAGCAGGAGGTGAAAACCCACAGTCTTGCTCTGCTACAGGCTCCAAAGGTTGTTACTGACCGGCAAGCTGACCCTGTACCCAATACAGTCGAGCCTTGATTATCTGAACGAGACAGACAGGGAGCATTTTGTTCAGATAACTGATTATTCGGATAACCGGAAACAAGCAGTGATTTATGAGTGCCGGTTATTGGTTATTTGACAATGCACACCATAATGCGTTTAACCGAATGCTGAGTTGCCTAATGCCGTTTTTACGGGACCTTGAGATCTTGTTTGGATAATTCAAATTTCAGATAATTGAGGTTCGGATAATCAAGGTTGTACTGTAATCTCCTTTGGTTAACTCTAGCCACAGCCTTTTTTATACCTGAGCAGATTGCTGTTTTTCTGATTTCCTTTCAAATTCTTGTCCTGATTAACAACAGACACAACGCAGTATCTGACTCAGGCTAGTTTCTCTTCTGCAGTTCAAATTTGTGAGTATATTTAGTGGAAATGGTATTCTACAAATTCTGCCAAATATTGCAATTTGATTGCAGCTGATTAGGGAGATTTTCTCCTGCTCATATAGCTCTTGCCTTCCATTTCAGGATCGCCTGTATTTTGTTATGGAATATGTAAACGGTGGGGACCTGATGTACCACATTCAGCAAGTTGGCAAGTTCAAGGAACCGCAGGCAGTGTAAGCACATCTCCCCATGATTTCCCTGATTCGAATCTTGCTGAGTTCTCACCATGTTTATGCTTCACTGTTCCAGTGTAATATTCGGTATTAACTCCAACGTCTATGTAGCCACACACTTCATGGCTGAGTGATGGGACATGAACTGCGTTTCCTCATGTACTCCAGTGTCCCTGGGTTGTTTCGGTCTGAATGACAAGGTCAGGAAACAGCGAGCTTTCTGACCCAGGAAGTAAACTTTGTCCAGGGAAGAATGTACCGACCCATTCCTGCTCCTCAAAGTATTCGGTTGTTGTAGGATCATAATAAGCTTCAGCTTCCCACCTAGTTTACCCCTCTCCACTCAATAATCCCCCCCAATTGTGGCTTTGCCCACAAGCCTCTCCCATCTATCTATGCCACTCTCTCCCGTCAGGCAGAAGATACAGAAGCTTGAACACACACACACACACACAACCACACACACACACACACATACACACACAGACACACACATACACACACACACACACACACACACACACACACACATACACACACACACAGACACACACAGACACACACACACACACACACACACACACATACACACACACACACACACACACAGACACACACACACACACACACATACACACACAGACACACACACACACACACACACACACACACAGACACACACATACACAGACACACACACACACACAGACACACACACACACACACACACACACACACACACACAATTCAAGATCAGCTTCTTCCCAGCTGTTATTCAACTGATGGACCTCTCTAACTTTAAACCTAATGTTGATCTTGCTTTCTGCACCTTCTGTGCAGCCATAACCCTGTCCACCTTGCTCTGTTGAAGCACCCTATGATCTTTATGTGCTTGGATGTTATGATCTGCCAAGAATTGCAGGCACAACATTTTTCACTGTACTCAGGTATATGTGACCACAGTAAATCAAATCAAAGCATTCACCCCTCCCCCGTCACTGACTCCTCATCCCCTAACCTATGCCATCTAACCCCCCCAGGAGAAAGGGAGGACTGCAGATGTTGGAGATCAGAGTCGAGAGTGTGGTGCTGGAAAAGCACAGCAGGTCAGGTAGCATCCGAGGAGCAGGAATGAGGCTTGTGGGCCGGGGGCTGAGAGATAAATGGGATTATCTCTCACCTAACCACGCCCCTCCCCCCTGCCTCCTCTCTCCCCATTTCAGTGTAAAATGTAAGGCTATTGTATTTCATTGACCATCGTTGTATTTTCAGTAGTTTATGAAGGCAGTTTAAAACCATTTAATACTTGCAAAATTAGACAAAAACTTCCTCTAACTTCAAGTAGAATATTCTATGATGATCCATTTTGGTTGAAAGATTTGAAATTTAAAATGTGGAATATTTGGACATTTCATGGCTGATTGTTCCTGTTTTCTGTCTTCCAGGTTCTATGCAGCTGAGATCGCAGTGGGACTCTTCTTCCTACATAAGAAGGGGATTATTTATAGGTGAGAGAGCCAGAGTTTATTCAGAGATTATGATTACAAGCCTGTCCACAGTTTCTACATGCACTGCCACAGGGTAATACAGGTTTAAAATGCTGCAGCTTACTGTTCACTCAATAATACCAAACAATATCCATCACTCAGACCTGTTGCTTAGTGGGAAAATGGCAATAGATGAGAAAACAAAGGGTGGTATCGTGGTAACACTGGGCCAGGAGGTCTGGGTTCAAGTCCCCCCTGCTGCAGAAGTGTGTCATAACAGTTCTGAACAGGTTGATTAGGAAAATATCTAAAGGAAAGAGACAGACAAGGTAAAAATAAGACAATATCCTGCTTTAAGGGAAAATATCCATCTGTGCAGGATTCCTCCTTTGATGCACTGCTTCCTGAGTTTGGGAATTTTGGGTGTAGCACAGTAACATTCTACAGTTGCTTGACTTGGTGCTTAGGTGGCTGCTGTTATAATGCCTGAAATTTAAATGGATTTCCTTTCAAGGGCGTAAGGAAGGGAACGAATACGAATAATTTTATTTTAATTGTGGCAAATGAAATGCAATCTACACGAATGTGAGGTGATGCACTTGGAAGGACAAGGAAAGCTAGGGAATACGTGAATAACAGTAAGACCCTGGGAAGCACTGAGTATCTGGCCTGCATTTTCACTGGCCCCTTAAGGTAATCGGACAGGCAGATAAAGTGGTAAAGAAGGCATATGGGACGGTTGTTCTTAATGAACTGAGGCATTGAGTTGAAGAGCAGGGAGGTTTGGCTGGAACAGTATAAAACATTGCTCAGACCACTGTTAGAGTATTGTGTGCAATTCTGGAATCTATATTATAGGAGGGATGTGATTACACTGGAGCGGGCGCAGAAGAACTTTCCCAGGATGTTGCCTGGGCCGGAGAGTTTCAGATTGGACAGACGAGTTGTTTTCCTTAGAGCAGAGGAGACTGAAGGGGAACATGTTTGAAATGCATCAAATTATGAAGGGCTTAGGTAGGATGGTCACAGAAAAGATTTCTCCACCTGGTGGAGGAATCAAGGAGTGGGGGGGGAGGACAATGGATTTAAGGGAAGGTTTAGAGGGGATATGAGGAAAAGTATTTCACCCAAAGGGTGGGAGGAATCTGGAACTCATTGCCTATAATGGTGGGAGAGGTATAACCCGTCATTACGTTGAAGAAGTGTTTAGATGTGCAAGTCATACAAGGCTTTGGGCCAAGTGCTGGAAAATACGATTAGAATAGTTAGATGGTTGTTTCTGACCAGCAGAGATTCAATGGGGTGAAGGGCCATTTTCTGTGCTGTTGACCTCTATGATTCATGACTGATACAGAAAGCCCTAAGGAAAGGGAACAAATATTCACAATTTGCTTTGAGTTATCTCCCAGTAAAGGGCAGACATGTTGGAAGCTGTCAGCATGTTTCCCACATCCTTCTTCCTGAAGCTAAAACGCTTTGGTGACTCTGGTTTTGGATTAAGTTAAGGTGCAGGTGTTTTCCTTATTGAGTCTTAGGATATTGTGACCTCTCCATCAGTAGCTGTTAAATATAAAATGCCCATCACGTTAGTGTACAAAGATTGATTTCAGAAGGATTACTGAAACATTTACCCTCTCTAATGCACTCCTATGAAATCAGTTAACTGGGGCTCACATATTTCGCAATCTTACCGTCATTCCTATTTGGATCTCCTACCGAAGAAATATGAAAAAGATTAAACAATGAAGCTTTTTTTAGAAAAAAAACTTTATTTGTGGAAGCTGGACAGCTCTAAAATGCATTGTATGTTTAGGAACAACCACTTGACCATTTAGAGGACAGTAAAGTGTTAGCCAACTTGGTGCAGGACAGATGTCACGTATCAACTAGACCAGAGGAGATGGTCACTGTCTGTTCTTAAAGAGCATTCTGAGAAGCAGTTTCATTTTTCCCAGCAGCTGTGAGGTTTATATTGACAGACAGACTGGTCTGAATGGCTTCCTCCTGCATTCTAGGATTCCTTGTCTAGTTGAAGAAAATTGTTGTGACCAGTGTGTGATTTCAGAACACAAAATTCCTGGCGTTCACAGTCTCAGTGACTCTTGACAGTGGACTCGACCTCAGTTACATGAAGCTCAGAGTATTTCATCCACATTTAAATTGTTTGCAGAGACTTAAAGCTGGATAACGTGATGCTGGACGCCGAGGGACATATTAAAATTGCAGATTTCGGCATGTGCAAGGAGGGCATATTCGACAACGCCACAACGCGGACTTTTTGTGGGACGCCAGACTACATCGCACCGGAGGTAAGGCCAGAGCCAAGTCCTGGTTTATTAATATATCAGAATGCTGCTGAAACGTCATCAGAGCCCGATTTTTATAGACGTCAGATGTAGTTCATTCTTTCCAGGTCTCTTATCCCATTGTTAAGCACAAAAACAGAAATTGCTGGAAAAGCTCAGCAGGGTCTGTGGAGAGACATCAGAGTTAACATTTCAGATCGAGTGATGCTGATTTCTCTCTGCAGATCCTGCCAGACTTGCTGAGCTTTTCCAGCAATTTCTATTTTAGTCTCTGGTTTACAGCATCCGCAGTTCTTTTGATTTCTCTTAAACCATCTTTTAAGTCTCATTTGTGAAAATTGTTTTTTAGACCTCCAACAATTATTCTAATAAAAGACCATTCATCTTCAGTCCAGCTATTGAAAGTAAATTACAGCTTATTGTTACCAAGCCCTTAGTTCACACTGTGTCTCTGTCAGTAACTCAGGGAATTTACTCAGAGAAGCAAACCAGACTCAAATCCCACAAATGTAGATCAATGAATCAGTGAACTGTAGTCACAAATACAGTTTGTTGAGATTGACCAAGCCTGGAAACTAAATATTGTGGATTATACAGCCTAAAGGAGAAGCTAGTAAAATGGTGCAGCAGATGTTACCTCAGTCAGTAAGATGAAACCACTGCTGTAATAGAGTACAAATATAATGAAAGGTTGGGGGAGGGAAGGGGGGGGTGCTCTTGTGGTGTAGTGGTAGTGTCTGTATTTCTGGACCAGGAGACCCAGGTTCAAGTCCCACCTACTCTGCAGCAGTATGATAACATCTGAACAGGTTGATTAGAAAGTACCTATGATGGAAGCTCAGGAAGCATTGAAACATTTTGGGTAGAATTATTAAATAGAAACAGGAGCTTTGTGTAGATCCCCCCCTCCCCCCAATGGTAGCCTGTACAAATGCTGAAGTAAGATGCATGTAAAAGCAGTGTGGTTTTTAGAGGGGACAGGGATTAATTTTCAGAAAGACTGGAATAAGCAGCCAAGTCAATCAGAAATGAAATTAATTTCAATCATGTATTCTGGATGGTTTTCTAAAGCAATAGGTATAATATTCTCCGTGTGAAAAATCTCCAAGTTTCAGCACTGTTTACAGGTCACGATCCTGCTGACTTGGAGCTGTGCCACGCTTTTACATGACGTGACCAGGTAAGGGCTCTGTGGCACAGTGGTAATGTCTCTACCTCTGGGCCAGGGCACCCAGAGGTTGTGTCATAGTATGTCTGAACAGGTTGATTAGGAAGTGGGCCCATCAGCTAGACCTGCCCTGGATTTGCTGCCCAGTAAAGGATGGGATGAGGAGGTTGGCCTGATCCTGCTGAGAGAGACGGACACAGCCAGCTGCTCCTGCACAGGGGCCCTCCAAATGAGGCCCAGTCACAGAGCTTTCATTAACTTGGAAGGCCTCCCCTACTGGAACATCTGCTGTCAGCTCTGCCATGCTGTAATAGCATCACACAATAACAGGAATATTCATTGTGCAGGGGAGGTCACTGTCCTTACCTCAATTAAAGCCACCTCCACTAGAATCCCAGGCTGTGCCTCCCAGTCTCAAATTTAAAAGGTGGGGGCTGGAAAAGCACAGCAGCATCTGAGGAGAAGGTGAGTCGATGTGGGAGTAAGGCCTGACCTTTGGCTGCGGGAGTGAGCCTGACGTCTGGCTGTGAGGGGGAATGAGCCTGAACTTTGGCTGTGGGGGGAGCGAGAGTGTGTTTCTCAGGTCTCCTGGCTGATTGTGTTACTGTGCATAGCTAAGGGCTAAATGTTCATTCACACGCCTTGACTTCCCACCTCCCATAGGGCACCGTCAAGAAGCTCAAGTTAGCTTTTAAAGTTAATAGACTTTGTTCAAGTTAGGGTTGCCATAATCTCAGAGGATCATAGGGTTGCTCTTTCGTTAGAGAGAGATGACTGCTGGTGGTTTAACCAGTGGGTCACCACGCCCCAGGCAAGGGGAGAGAGGTTGAATGTGCAGTGACATTAATTCCACACCAGGCTTTTCAATGTTGTGGGTGTATAAAACTTCAGAATGCCTCCCTTTGGCTCACGTAGTGATCTTGGTTAAAGAGGTATCAGTTTATTCACTACCCTGAGAAATACGGACCTCCATTGTACAATTACCACTGGTATTTCAGAGTTGAACAAACCTAGCCATACATCAAGAACATCTCTGAACTGACAGCCAGACTATTGCAACCACTAGGACTTATAACAGCACACAAACCAACAGCCACTCTCAGACATCAACTCACCAGAACGAAGGACCCGATACCCAGCTTGAGCAAAACTAATGTAGTGTACAAAATCCCATGCAAGGACTGCACATAACACTATATAGGACAAACAGGAAGACAGCTAACGATCCGCATCCACGAATATCAACTAGCCACGAAACAACACGACCAGCTATCCCTAGTAGCCACACACGCAGACGACAAGAAACATGAATTCGACTGGGACAACACTACCATTATAGGGCAAGCGAAACAAAGAACAGCCAGGGAATTCCTAGAAGCATGGCATTCATCCACAAACTCCATCAACAAACACATCGACCTGGACCCAATATACCGGCCACTACAGCGGACAGCTGAAACTGACAACCGGAAGCGGCAGGGACAGGCCACTATAAATGCCGGAGGAAACACCACAGAAGCGCTTCACAGGAGGCTCCCAAGCACTGAGGATGTCACCTGGACAGGGGACGAAACGTTTGCAATAAAAACTTCCAGCTCGGCGAACAGAACCACAGCAACGAGCACCCGAGCTACAAATATTCTCACAAACTTTGAAAACCTAGTTCAGTCCTCAGAAACATCCTCTCGCATCACTGCATTGCTGCCTCCTGAGAGAGAGAGAGAGAGAGAGCAGGGAAAGTATGTGCTGAAGTGACTCTGTTCACCATTGGAGGTAGTGAGGCTGCCTCTGTCCACTGAATAGCTGTGGTGCTTGTTGGGTACAGAATGATCCCAGCTCACAAAGTGGCCATTCAGCCCCTTCTGGAAGACTTTCACTGTTCCTAACTGGTTTACAGTGCGTGAAGCAACACAGCTCTTTCCCTGTTCTGATATCTATGCGAAAAATTCCTTCAGACGCCTGACAAAGTGAGAAATGGAGGTCACGCTTTGTTTTTATTTGTTTCTGAACTCGTGGCTGGACATCGAGTCTCCTTTCAGACTGCTTTAGCCTCGCAGCCTTTCCAATTACTGTAAGCTTTAATGTGATCGATGACAGCACTGACTAGTGGTAAATCTAATTATCTGCTCATGTTTTTAAATGCAACTGGACTTTAATTGCAGCTGCAGGGAGAGATGCAACTTTCATGCCTCTTAATTCTCTCTAAAGCCATGCTCAGCCACAATATCTAACAAATTGTTACCCCCATCTGTCCTGACAACTACATTTCTATGGCGCCTTTAATACAATAAACCATCCCAAAGCAGTTTGCAGGAGCAGGGAAATAAAATGTGACACCAAATACATTAAGCAATATTAGATCAGCCTGGTCAGAGAAGTAGGATTTGGAACAGTGTTTTGAAGGAAGATGGAGGAGCGGAGAGGTGTAAAGAGGGGATTGCAGAGCAGGAGGCATGGCCAACAATTGTGAAGCAGGGGATGCAAGAAGAGGCCAGAATTAGAGGGTTCCAGATGTCTCAGAGGGTGTGGGGCTGAAGGACGTTGCAGAGATAGGAATGGGAGAGGTCTTTCTTATTGAATTAAATTGTGTGTTACATGCAGTTATACAACGTTGCTTAGAGTATTACAGATTATTGTCTTTCTGCATTCCTTCATACAAACTCACTCATCACACGCTCAGGATTGGTTAACTCTAAATAGGTTCAGTTTATTTGAAGGTTCAAACTGATATATGAACACATCGCTCAACAATCAGGTTCACTCTGGGAATTCAGTGACCATCATTACTCACAAAGTCTGCTGCACTCCTACACCTAGCCAGCTACTGGTTCATATTCTACATTGCAGTCTAGATTAGAGTGGTGCTGGAAAAGCACAGCAGGTCAGGCAGCATTCGAAGAGCAGGAAAATCGACGTTTTGGCCAAAAGCCCTTCATCAGGAATGCCCAAAACGTTGATTTTCCTCCTCCTCGGCTACTGCCTGACCTGCTGTGCTTTTCCAGCACCACTCTAATGTAGACACCAGTTATCACTGTCTGATGAGATTGTGACCCTCTGGCACTGTGGTGGTTTTCCTCCTTTTATTTTGTCACATTCTGGTTCCTTGGTCATTTGCAATCCCTCTTAAAGTCTCCAGTCCTGAGATACTCCCACATTACTGATTTGGAAGAGAACAGGAGTTCAGTAGGATTGTCCTGGAAGACAGATACAGTGAAAGGGAGAGGTTTTAATGTAAAATTATCATGTAACTGTTGATTGAGATGCAGTGAGCAGTACACCAGTGCTTTATTGCTGAAGCTGACTGCATTGTTCATTGTGGGCAATAGCCTTGAGCCCAATGCCCTAGCACCACTCAACAACTTTGGAAACAGAAGCAGTAAGAGGCCATTCGGCCCAGTGAGCCTGATCCACCATTCTATAATATCACGGCTGACCTAGTTGTAGTCTAAACTCTCCCACACCCTTCAATTTCCTGGTCAAGCAAAACTCTGTCTAATCCAATTTGAAATACAACAAACCTTGTTTTAACTGATATGTTATGAACCAGCACTCTTGTTAAACCAGCATTATCCCCCTGAAATCCCAGCAGTTTACTGCATCATCATGATGTCCGAATAGTCCATTGAGGGTTTGAGTGAGAAGGCTGTCTACAGGTAAGTTTTATTTACAGAAAGGTTGCATTATTATTTCAGTGATTTATGTCTTAAATAAAGTATAACAGTGATGTGTATACCCCCTGCATTATGTTTCTATCACTGAGTGGGTGTTTTTATATTGATTATATGGACCTCTCGATCAACCGGAATATTTGATCAACCAGCACACTCCTAGTCCCATAAGTGCTGGTTATATATCTTCTGACACCCAGAACTATACACCTCCCTGTTCTTGTACTTTATGTCTCTATTCATAAGGCCAAGGATACTGTATGCTTGGTTAACTTCTCCATCTGTAATCCCTGACACCTTGAAGGAGTTATGCACGTGTATTCCCAGTTTCCCTTTTCTCCTGCATATCCTTTGGAGCAATATCCTTTATAACCATCTCTTCAAAAATGTATCAGCTGTTACTTCTCTGCATTGAACTTCACCTGCTACTTACTCGCTGACTTCCCCGTGATTATGTCTTTCTGAGGTTCTACACTGTCCTCCTTTGTTCACAGTGACTTAGATGTTTCAATAAGATAGGAAAGATGCAGAGGCTTTGGAGAAGGTGCAAAGAAGGTTTACCAGGATGCTGCCTGGACTGGAGGGCTTGCCGTATGAAGAAAGGTTCAATAAGCTCGGACTTTTCTCTCTGGAGAGAAGGAGGGAGAGAGGAGACCTGATCGAGGTGTACAAAATCATGAGAGGAATAGATAGAGCCAATAGCCAGAGACTTTTCCCCAGGGCAGGATGGACTGGTACGAGAAGTCATAGTTTGAAGATATTAGGAGGAAGGTATAAAGAGAGTTGTGAATGCATGGAATGCGTTGCCAGCTTTGGTGGTGGTGGAAGCAGAGTCATTGGGGACATTTAAGCGACTGCTGGTCATGCACATGGATAGCAGTGAGTTGAGGGGTGCGTAGGTTAAGTTACTATGTTTTATATTAGGATTAAGCCTCGGTACAACATCGTGGGCCTACGGGCCTGTTCTGTGCTGTACTTTTCTATGTTCTAGGATCACCTTTCACTCTTTTCAACTCCACTGAGTATGGGACCATCCTATTCCATCTTTTCTCCAAAGGCAACCCCTACATTCCAGGAATCAGCCAAGTGATCCTCCTCTGAACTGCTTCCAATGCAAATCTACCCTCTTCAAGCAAAGAAAGCAAAACTGTATGCAGTATTACCCCAAGTGTGATCTTATTAATACCCTGTACAATCATAGCAGCATTTCCCGATCTTTATACTGTTACTTCCCTTTGCAATAAACCCCAACATCTTGTGTGTCCTCCTCATTTCCCCCTGGACCTGCATGTCAATTTTTTTGTGATCCATGGACTGGGCCACCCAGATCCCTCTGTACCACACCATTTTGCAGTATCTCTCTCTCTCTCTCTCTCAATTTAAAAAGATATTCTGCTTTTCTGTTCTTCTTCTCAAAGTGAACAAACTCTCATTTTCGCTCATTCACTGATCCATATCCCGTTGCAGATTTTTCGGGCTATCCTCCACATCATTTACCTTCCCTTTGTATCATCAGCCCATCTGGTTACATTCCAGTCAGGGCCTCTGTCCAAGTCTTTGAACATTAATGGGGCAGCACTGACCCAGGCTACGGAGGAACAGAAACAAGAGAGACCTCTGATGCCAACACAGCACCTTCTGTTGATTTCACATTCCCAGCCTCTCGCTGATGCTGTGTGTAGCCGAGAGGATGTTTTTGAGGTTGGATCAAGCATGAGTGACAGTCATCTCTGGGCAGGGGACACAGTTAGTGCAGGGGCCCAATATCCAGAGGGGGTCGCTACCCGCTCCATTCTGCTACAGAGGACTCCGATGAGGACTTCAATGGCATGGCCGATCAAAGAGAGTGTACAAGGAAGTGCTTTCAGAAATCTAGCAGAAAGCCTGCGACCAACGTACAGGAACGTTGAGGAGTCCAGCTCTAGCTAAGGCAAAGCTTGGAGGCCATTCTCTGCAACAAGGAATTTTGTGGACTCAACCGTAACAAATCCGAGTTCAGATCAGAAAGAGGCAGTGTAGCCCCAGAGCCTGCTCCAAACCTCACTGCAGCGTCTGGTAGCCAATGCTGCTATATGCACTGCAGCTCAGGCTGCTGCAGGAAGAACTTGTATCCCCCCAGCCCGTCGATGGTCTCAAGTCCTCTCACCTGTCCCAACGATTTGGCTAATTGTCCTGTTAATGCGTCAAAATAATTAACAGTTAGAAAATAAGAATATCCAACTAGTGTTCAATTCTTTGCAAAATTTTCCCAAACTGGAAATACTTTCTGTTTGCTTGTCACATTATAGTCGCAAAATGTAAAAGTCTTTAAGACAAAGTCCAGGCAGATGCTGCAGATCAAAAATAAGACCAGAAAGTGCAGGAGAAACCCAGCAGGTCTGGCAGCATCTTTGGAGAAAGCAGCAGTGTTAACATTTCCAGTCTGATATACTGAAAAAGGTCTGAAGGAGAGTCATACAAGACTGAAAATGTTCAAAATAAAAATATTGTTCTCTTTCTCTTCACTATAAATTGTCTTTACACAAATCATTTTACACTTTCCACAGTGTATACTGGACAGAGTTAAGTGCAGTGTGAAAGATGATTTGTGATGCAGTGATTACTAGTGAGCTTTCACAGATGAAAATGTATTGTCTTTGTAATTGCGCCATACCATATCTTTCACTTAATTTGGAGTTTTATTCAGACATTTACTGTCTACCTCATTATCTCCTCAAAACTCTTCAAGCAGATAGTGGTTTTCTTCCATTTCAGGAGCGCGTCACACACAAATACCTAAAAACATAAATTGCAACTATCACCCTGGATTAGGTCAGCTTGGAACATCTACAGGACAGAGATTGGTTGCTGTCAGTTCAGCTACATTGTGATATTTGATGAGAGATGAACCTTGCAGTTATGCGCCAGTTTATAAAGAATGATGCACTGCTTAAGAAAGGGAAAGCAATTCACCATTCACAAAACACACACACAGAGTGCAATTTGAAATAAAATAAATATAGAATATTTCAAAGCAGTCTCACATTTTACTCAGAGCTATTTTCAAAATCGCTGCAGTTACCCCTCACTATTTAATCAGCTGCAATTTGATGATATCCCCCTCAGTCTGATGTTTTTTTCACGTCTCACTCCAGTAGCATTGACCCAATTATCCCATCAGAAAGCAATTCTTTATGAAGCCTTCATCATCCCAGTACAACACTGGATTTGATTGCATCTCTGACGCAGATTTGAGAAGACATTCTGCTTTTATTTAGATTTCTTTTAAAACTGGTTCCAGTTAGTTTCAAGGGTTACTTTTGAGTTTTGACACTGTTTTGTGTAAAAACATGTAATTATTAGAATAGTCCAGGGAAGGCACAAATATCATCCTCCGAATCTCATTTTTGTCAAATTAAAGATTAAGTTAATAATGTCCTTTGCTTATTTTATTTCCACTCCTTCGAGGAGCTTCCATGTGATCACTGCAGCCAGCGTAATTCCTGTCATTTTTTAACAACGAACGAGATTGGAGTATTGGCTTCCAAAGCACAGATTCTCTGACTCAAATGCTGAGAGCTGGAGAAAGAGCATGACTGAAACTCATCACCTTCCTGGCAAGGGATCCCTTACACTTTCCATGTCTTTGTGACAGATATAAGCAATGTGAATAACAAAGATAAAACAGTATGGTTTAAAGAAATTGTCGGTGAGCAGGAAAATAGTTTTATTCAGGGAATTAAGAGAAAAATAATCACTGTAAATTTTAGGATGGTAACCTCACTTAAAGACCTAAAAACTTGAAATTTCAACGACTAGAAATTACAGTTCTGAATGGCCACTGGGTCCTCAGTCTGCATCAGAGTGCTATATGTGGTGTGACTATAAATGTTTTTTACTGAGTTTCTGATTTGATTTGATTTGATTTGATTTGATTTATTATTGCCACATGTATCTAAGTACCGTGAAAAATATTGTTTTGCAAGCAGTACAGGCAGATCAGAGCAAACAAGGACGTACAGATCAAAGGATGCTTAGATACAGGTTACACTGCACAGGAGTACACAAAGCAAGATCAGCATTGGATTTGACATAAGAGAGGCCCACTCAGCAGTCCAATAACAGCAGGGAAGAAGCTGTACATGTACAATGGTGCGTATGTTCAAGCTTCTGTATCTTCTGCCTGATGGGCACTACTGGAGTGGGAGGGGTCTTGGATGATGTTGGCAGCTTTTCCATAACAATAAGAAGTGTAGATGGAGATTGGGGGATTGGAAAGGAGATTGGCTTCCGTGATGGTCTGGGCTGTGTGCTCAACTTTCTACAGTTTCTTACAGTCCCAGGCAGAGCCTTACCAAGCCATTATCCAACCAGATAGAAAGCTTTCTATGGTGCATCTGTAAAGGTTGGTGAGGGTCTTTATGGAAATGCTGAATTTCCTAAACCGCGTGAGGGAGAAGAGGCATTGTGTCTGATGAAATCTCAAATTCATAATGGGTAGGCCCCCTTTGAGATCGAATGAGGCGCACACACACACACACACACACACACAGACACAGGTGCATACACACCCTCATGCACTTGTGCACACATAAACACACATGTGTGCACACACATACACACAAAGCACAAACATATGTGCACACACAGACACAGGAGGTAATATGCATATGGAATAAGCTGTCAGAGGAAGTGGTTGGGGGCGGGTACATTAATAACATTTAAAAGGCATTTTGGACACATACATGGATAGGAAAGATTTCAAAGAATATGGGCCAAGTGCAGGGAAATGGGGTTAGGGTGGATGGATATTTTTGGCATTGCCCAGTTTGGGTCAAAGGGCCTGACTCCGTGCTGTAGGACTCTATGACTCTATATGTGCACACACAGACACCCATGTACAAACATATGTGCACATGTGCACATCCAGTGGAGAACAGGGAGAATGGGCTGTTCAGCCAAATAGTCGAGTCTAATTGGATCAGCAAATTCAAGGTGAAGTTCAATGAGAATATGGAAATGAATGGACAGACAGACAGAATGGTAGCAGAATTTTGGAATGGTTGTGAGACATTGACCAGGTGGACTCCAGTGATAGTCTCCAGTCTTTTTCACTCCTGTGTACCTTGTATTGCTTTAAGAATGAGCTGTAGTTTTCCATTTCAATGATGAGGAGTTTGGTTATGTTATTATCCAACTTTCACCACATCGCTGATCCAGCTGCTGTTCTGAAGTTTAAACGTCTTATTTCAGAAAATGAGTATTGATCATTTGGAGTTGAGCTTACAGTGATATTGTTAATGTAATGGAGCTGCACTAAAATTACTGCTGCTGGTCGTATGCTGTTTTGACAGTTTGACAGGCTAAGTGGATATGATCAGTACCCACTCCTCAATGCTCCTAATATAATCTTTGCAATAGCTCACAGTTTTGTTTTATGAGGACTAGGGGCGGCAATAGCCTAGTGGTTTTACCACTAGACTATTAATCCAGAGATGCAGGTAATATTCTAAGAATAAAAACAGAAAATGCTGGAAAAGCTCAGCAGGTCTGGTAGCATCTGTGAAGAGAATCAGAGTAAACGTTTTGGGTTCAGTGACCCTAATATTCTGGGAACCTGGGTTCAAATCATATTGGAATTTGAATTCAATAAAAATCTGGAATTAAAAGTCTAATGATGACAAGGAAACCATTGTTGATTGACAGGAAAAAAACTGAACTAGATCACTAATGTCCTTTCCGGTAGGAAGCTGCTGTCCTTAAGGCGTTTGACAAGGTTCCCCATGGGAGACTGATTAGCAAGGCTAGATCTCATGGAATACAGGGAGAACTAGCCATTTGGTAACAGAACTGGCTCAAAGGCAGAAGACAGAGGGTGGTGGTGGGGGGTTGTTTATCAGACTGGAGGCCTGTGACCAGTGGAGTGCCACAAGGATCAGTGCTAGGTCCTCTACGTTTTGTCATTTACTTAAATGATTTGAATATGAGCATAAGAGGTAGAGTTATCAAGTTTGCAGATGACACCAAACTTGGAGGTGTAGTGGACAGCGAAGAGGGTTACCTCAGATTACAACAGGATCTTGACCAGATGAGCCAATGGGCTGAGAAGTGGCAAATGGAGTTTACTTTAGATAAATGCGAGGTGCTGCATTTTGTGAAAGCAAATCTTAGCAGGACTTATACACTTAATGGTAAGGTCCTGGGAGTGTTGCTGAACGAAGAGACCTTGGAATGCAGGTTCATAGCTCCTTGAAAGTGGAGTCGCAGGTAGATAGGATAGTGAAGAAGGCATTTGGTATGCTTTCCTTTATTGGTCAGAGTATTGAGTACAGGAGTTGGGAGGTCATGTTGCGCTGTACAGGATATTGGTTAGGCCACTGTTGGAATATTGCGTGCAATTCTGGTCTCCTTCCTATCAGAAAGATGTTGTGAAACTTGAAAGGGTTCAGGAAAGATTTACAAGGATGTTGCCAGGGTTGAAGCATTTGAGCTATAGGGAGAGGCTGAATAGGCTGGGGCTGTTTTCACTGGAGTGTCAGAGGCTGAGGGGTGACCTTATAGAAGTTTACAAAATTATGAGGGGCATGGATAGGGTAAATAGGCAAAGTCTTTTCCCTGGTGTCGGGGAGTCCAGAACTAGGAGGCATAGGTTTTGGGTGAGAGGGGAAAGATATAAAAGAGACCTAGGGGGCAACTTTTTCACGCAGAGGGTGGTACGTGTATGGAATGAGCTGCCAGAGGATGTGGTGGAGGCTGGTACAATTGCAACATTTAAGAGGCATTTGGATGGGTATATGAATAGGAAGGGTTTGGAGGGATTAGGGCTGGGTGCTGGCAGGTGGGACTAGATTGGGTTGGGATATCTGGTCGGGTTGGACCGAAGGGTCTGTTTCCATGCTGTACATCTCTATGACTCTATGACTCTATCTGGTCTGACCTACATGTGACTCCAGACCCACAGCAATGTGGTTGACCCTTAACTGCCTTCTGGGCAATTAGGGATGGGCAATAAAAACTGACTGAGCCAGAAACGCCCACATCCTGTGAGTGAACAAATAAAAAAAATGTTACTTTGACAACATTTTCCTTTCCTCCTAAGGTCATGTTATGGATCCTTGCCATGAGCAGCCATTTTGGCTTTTCTGCAGATGCTTAGTTCTCTCTAGTGTCAGCTGGTTGTTCAACTATAGGGGGCATCACAAGCCAGTGCAATCCTGTCCTGACTGGCTACTTGCCCTTCCCAATTCAAATTATTAACCACTAACCAGGAATGAACCTACTGATTGTGCTTTTTAATCTCCTTCCCATGTGGGGAAGGTAGCAATACTAAACACAATTGAGCCGCACCTTTTAGACGTAAAGGAGTTGCTGTTAGATATTTTAAACAAAATGTTGGGACATTTTATGACAAAACTCCAGGGTAAGGTGGACCGGAACTCAGACCGTCTGGTTTAGAGAAGATGACACTACCACTGTGTCACCACAGCCCTTAAAGGAGTTGCTGTGAATAAAAAATACATGATCAACTCCACGTCTGATCTGAATGCCATCTGATATGATTATGTTGCTTTTGAGACATGTGCTACTTCCCCGTAGTTCAGCAGTTTAAATGAACATTTATAATTCTCTGTGGGATAGGAGCTGTAAAAATAATTATTGAGCAGTCTTTTCTGGATCATGTGAGGTTACCCATGTGGAATGTATACTTGGATCCATCAACTTTAATAAATTGCACTTCATGTAAGTCACAGAGATCAATGTTTACACTGCCTGCGGTTCCTTGAACTTGCTAACTTACTGAACGTGGTACAGTTGGTCACCACCGTTCACCTATTCCATGGCAAATTAATGGAAACTGAAAACAGGCAATGCTGGCGAAACTCAGCAGGTCTGGCAGCTTCTGTGGAGAGAGAAGCATTTCTTTCCTGCCAGTGATACCCGAGTAGCCTTGCTTTATTTCTGTGGTAACTACAGCATTGTTCTGCTTGACAGCATAGTGACAGGTTAGTTCACTCTCCCACTGTCATTTCTGAAGCTCTGCATCATTTTTACAGATTGTAGAAGGGTCTGATGAGAAAATATTTGTGATCATTGTGAAGGTAGGGCACCTCTGCTGGGAAGCACAAAGTCAGTAATTTTGTGCAGGCTGATTTTATCAGTTAGTTTGTGATTGAGGTTAATGCCATTGTCCTTTAATATATTGCTCATTGCAGCTCTACATTGAATTGGAGCAGGATTTATGAATGCTATTATTTTTGTAATGATACGAGACTAAGGTTGTTAAAAGGAACCTGGCCATCTGTTTAGAGGAATCACTTAGAGCCAGTGTGTAAGGGGCAGTCAGTGGCAACAATCAAAAGGTCAATGAAAAGTTCCTTGGTATTTGAATGTGCCTGGAATTCAAAAAGTTGGTGGTATTTGATTCCTTGAAGCGTGGTTTAACACAGCATTTGCTTTTAGACAATGACAGGTGGATTTTACTCGAACCCCCACCAGTTCCTGTTTGTGGTGAGTGGGTCCAAAGTAGTTTGAGTCCCCAGGCCACTCCACTCCAGCCCATTCCCATACTCACCCCCATAATACACTGGGAGATGGGGGGGGGGGGGGCGAGGAGTTGAAATTAGCATGATGTCTGCTGCATTGAAGTCAACTATCACAGTTCAGCCGGGCTTTTCCCTTTTAATCTGTTCAGAGATATTATGACACATCTCAGAAACAGGTGGAGTATTGAGCCCAGGGCTCCTGACCCAGTGGTAGGAACGCTGCCATTGCACCAGAGGAATTTCCCCACCCCATTCAGCTAGACTTGTTAACAGGACAATTGACTTGAATCATCCTTTGTCCTTGCCATACTTTTGTCGCCAGGGATATTTGGGTCAAAGTGGGTGGCCTATTACTTAAACATTTTTAAAAGGACAGGAAAGAGGGAGGACTATCTTTGGGGGTTTGGGGGTCAAGGAACCTCCCCGCCACCAAAGGTAGTATCCCCTTTTTACCTGCCTGCTCACCACAACCCATTCCCCACATCCCGCCCCCTCCTCACCACATCCAGCCTTCCCACTCAATACCCCAATCTGCCTCATTGGTTTCCATTGGCCCTTCTTCATCAGAGCTCAGTACTGCTTCCTCCCACTGGAGGGCGCCCCCAACTTCAGCCTGCCCACAATATGTCATGGCGGCAGGGATGGCTCTCTTCTCATGCCCATTGGCTGCCCATGCACTTTTCTTTTGGTGGTTTGAGTGTCTGTGTGTATGGGAGAGAGAGAAAGATACAGAGACCAAAGGAGAGACAGACAGAGAAAGAGACAGGAGAGAGATGGAGAAAGAGAGACAGAGACGAGAGAGACTGACAAACACAGAAGGTGAGACAGAGAGAAAAAGAGAGGGACAGACAGACAGACAGAGAAGGTGAGAAGTGGAGTGTGGAGAGACAGACATAGAAAGGCTGGTCAAGCAAACATTGAATTTTACCCCAAATCTCAGTAATTCCATATTGGCCTCAGAAGATTATAGTGTGAGGACTAATACAAGGACTAATAATTCATCCATGAGCAGCAGTTGCAGAAACTACATTTGTACTCCCTCGAGTTTAAAACAGCGAAGGCATCTAATCAAGACATGTACAATGTGGAAAGGATTCGTTGGGTTCCTTTCAGAAATCCTATTTTCTCTGGTGGGGCAAGTCCACAACAAGCTTAGCATAAAGGCAACACTATTTAGAAATGAAATTTGGGAGCATTTTTCATGCTAAGATTGATGGAACTCTCCCTAAGAGGTTAAGAATTTTGGGTAAATACATTTTTCAAGATTCAGACGAACAGATTTATTTTGGGCAAGCGTATTCAAGGTAATAGGCCAAAGCCAGAGAAATGGGTTTGAGGAACTGAGATCTCTGTGAATGTCAGAACAGATCAGTGAGGTTAAACAGTCTATTCCTGTTACTGAATGTTTACTGACCCTTTGGCGTAAATTGAAAGAATGTATAAGATGAAGAAGGAGCGGTTACTCTCTCTACCATTTACAACATTTACAACAGGTTTGTCCTTCTCCTCCCCAAAAATTTCTCTAAATCTCTTAGAAACTTGCAAAAACATACTGTAAATTTTGGGTATCTACAGATCATTCTTCATCATTGTTGCCTAATGCTGTGTGACCAGGTGTGTACACTCTATTCTGGGTGATTGGAGGAATAGGAGTCTGGGTCTGGCTATATCTCACCCTCATCAGCTTCCTACTATCTACCAACGGTGACAAGAACACAGCAACTCATCCATTTCAGGTGTGATGTCTTCAGTGGGCACCCCTTTGCCAATGGGAGAGCCAGCATTTGCCACACGTACCTCGCTAGAAGCTGCCATGTGTTGTTGTGGGTTGTCATTCTCACCAGTGGTGCCTGTTGCCAAGCAACCAGTTGGTGGTGGTGCCCACCAGCCCACAGGAAGTGTCACCATTTTCCTATCAGGCCTTTGTTCTGTATCCAAAGACGTCCTTGAAGTGGGGCAGACTGTGATTGGATTCAAAAGATTTTATCCACAGAAGATTCATGAATGAGCAACACTGTCTCAAAGTTTGCTGTGTCCATGATAAACTTTTCATTCAGTTAAATAGATTCCAGCTGGAGAAAGGAAAAGACAGTTGGCCAAATGTTTATACATCTTACACCTGCACATTGTCTCTATTTATAGGAAGGTGGCAGAGAATGACTAATCTGCAAGCAAACATTCTGGCACCTAATGCCTGAATATAGAAACCCGCAATGTGATGGGAGAAATCTCGAGGCCCTTTCACATGGAGAAGAGCAGCTGCCAAGCAGAGGCAGGTTTCTGCCCTTCTCAACCAACCCCACCAGAGATCCCCGAAGGTGTCAATGTTACAGAGCTGTGATTGGCTTAAAGCTGCCTGTTTCAACAAAGTATTACAACAGGATCTTGATCAGATGGGCCAATGGGCCAAAGAGCAGCAGATGGAGTTTAATTTAGATAAATGTGAGGTCCTGTCTTTTGGAAAAGCAAATCAGGGCAGGACTTATACACTTAATGGTAAGGTCCAAGGGAGTGTTGCTGAACAAAGAGACCTTGGAATGCAGGTTCATAGCTCTTTGAAAGTGGAGTCACAGGTAGATAGGATAGTGAGGAAGGCGTTTGGTATGCTTTCCTTTATTGGTCAGAGTATTGAATATAGGAATTGGGAGGTCATGTTGCGGCCGTACAGGACACTGTTGGAATATTGTGCACAATTCTGGTTTCCCTCGTATTGGACGGATGTTGTGAAACTTGAAAGGGTTTACAAGGATGTAGCTAGGATTGGAGGATTTGAGCTATAGGGAGAGGTTGAATAGGCTGGGGCTGTTTTCCTAGAGGGTGAAGATTGAGGTGTGACCTTATAGAGGTTTATTAAATCATGAGGAGAATGGATAGGGTAAATAGACAAGGTATTTTCCCTAGGATGGGGAAGTCCAAAACTAGAGGGAGTAAGTTTTAAAAGGGACCTAAGGGGCAATGTTTACACGCAGAGGATGGTGCGTGTATGGGATGAGCTGCCAGAGGAAGTGGTAGAGGCTGGTACAATTGCAACATTTAAAAACCATCTGGATGGATATATGGATAGAAAGGGTTTAGAGGGACATGGGCCAAGTGCTGGCAAATGGGACATGATTAATTTAAGATATCTAGTCCACATTGGACTGAATGGTCTGTTTCCGTGCATAACTTTATAAATCTGGAAGGTTATGACTCTATAACTCCATGATTCTGTAACTCTTTGACTCAATGGCTCTAGAACTCAATGACTCTAGAACTCGATGATTCTAGAACTCTATAACTCTGAGCAGTTGGATCCTGCCGTTTCCTTCAAACAGTAGGCAAGCCGAACCCAGCCCAGCCACAGATGTCATCACGGTCAAATTCCCCTTCGGTCCGTCCTGTCAGCAGACCACTCCTAAAGGCTCTCGGATATTATAGGAATGGGGTTGTTAGTGTCTTTAGGTTGCACCACCAAACTTGTGAGAGAATCTCATATTACCCAGCGCCATAGGTTTTGTAAGGCAGAACACGTCACAGCTGTTAAGGCAGAGATTCCCAAAGACCATTCCCACCCCCAAAGACAGTCATGATCCTCAACATTGTTTGGTTCCAAAATGAACCAAAGAAGCAACATATTCTGCTTGTTTGCTGGTGGGACCATGATGGCCTTTCCTGGCTCCCAGTCAACAAGGGTTCCATCAAGATGTGCAAAGCACCATGTTCCTTCCATAACCCTCGGCCACTCTCTTGGCCATTTTCCCAGGTCTGGGGGAGCTGGATGGGAAATTCTCCACCATTTGCCCCTGTTCCATTAGAATGTCTGATAACATCGTAACCAAACAGAATATCAACAGAAATGGGTTCCACTCTCTCTTCTGACCTCTCAACCCCAGTTCCACTTTGGACACGAGTAACATTTTGAGGGACAAGTACAGAACTGGAGCAGGATGTAAAACTTCCTATAGTATGGTACAGGACCAGCAGCCTATGATTGTTCATTCATGTAATGTCAATGGGTATCACATTGAAATCACCTGGTTTTTAGATTAGATTACTTACAGTGTGGAAACAGGCCCTTCGGCCCAACAAGTCCACACCGACCCGCCACCCACCCATACCCCTACATTTACCCCTTACCTAACATTACGGGAAATTTAGCATGGCTAATTCACCTGACCTGCACATCTTTGGACTGTGGAAGTAAACCGGAGCACCCGGAGGAAACCCACGCAGACACGGGGAGAACGTGCAAACTCCACACAGTTAGTTGCCTGAGGCGGGAATTGAACCCAGGTCTCTGGCGCTGTGAGGCAGCAGTGCTAACCACTGTGCCACCGTGCCTCCCACGGTGTGTGGCAAAGCAGAAAATCTTCACCTGGGATCCACTCACTCATTGTGAAAGTGATGAGCATCACTAAAACGGTTTTATCTCTGCATAACAACTCAAGGATGAGTTGGACCAAAGGGTCTGTTTCTGTGCTGTACAGCTCTATGACTCTATGTTATTGAAAGAGTCATAGTACTTTTTGCTAAAGTCAATTCTTTTAATAAAGCAAGTTGGAATAGCTGTACAACCAAATATTCTTTTCAAGATGTGACTGCAGTTTTTTTTTCCAGTTCTTTCCCTCACCTTTTGGATGTTTGTCCTATCTTTCAGATTATTGCTTATCAGCCATATGGAAAATCGGTGGATTGGTGGGCGTATGGAGTATTACTTTATGAAATGCTAGCTGGACAGGTAAGAAACCCTTTGGGGAAGGGAGACTTTGGATGGT
The DNA here is from genome assembly GCF_037043375.1 of Chiloscyllium plagiosum. Classification (NCBI taxonomy): domain Eukaryota; kingdom Metazoa; phylum Chordata; class Chondrichthyes; order Orectolobiformes; family Hemiscylliidae; genus Chiloscyllium; species Chiloscyllium plagiosum. The sequence continues at coordinate 53,393,637 of NW_028270163.1, read as the reverse complement.
TGGATTTTCATGCTGTGCAGAAAGTGACGCCAAAGGATTGTTTTTTTTTCTGTAGTTTACTCCATTAAAAATATTTCCTTCTTCAGTATAACACCTATTCCTACAAAACTAATTAGAATTAGGTTTATTGATTACATCATTTGTCAGAAGAAAAGGTAGTACAGTAAGAGTTTCTGTAAATCAAAAAATAATTAATATCCAGTTGAATAAGTACATTGTCTCAATTTTCATGTTTGAAGACACTATTAGAATTTCAACCTTTCGAAATAATCAAGGGGGCTAAAAGGAGGGGTGGAGGAAGTAAGCAATAGTAATCACGAGAGAGAAAATACAGGGGTAACTCATGGGCCTGAAAGCAGATAGGTCCCCTGGCCTTGATGGGTTGCATCCTAGGATATGAAAGCAAGTAGCTACACAGGTAGTGGATGCACCAGTTGTAATCTTCCAGGAATGTAAAATGCACATTCTTGATCTTCGGCCAAGAATGGGCTGTATAAGATTTTACTGAGGCCACAGCTGGTGTACTGTGTGCACTTCCGGTTACCATACGATAGGAAGGATATGAATGCTGCAGAGAGGAGTTTCACCAGAAATGTTGTCCATGCTGGAGTGTTTCAGCTATGAAGAGAAACTAGATAGAAGGGATTGTTCTCCTTAAAGCCGAGAAGGCAGAGGCAGGACCTGATTGAGGTGTACAGTTTTATGACGAGCGCAGTTCGGAAGAAAGCTTTTCCCTTAGACCAGTAACCAGGCCTGTAGATGGTAAGGTAAATGGCAGGAGGTTTAAGAAATATCACCCAGACAGTGGAGGGCAACTGGAACATGATCAGTCTAAAGTCCGAATTTGTACAAAATAGGGAAGTTCAGATGCATTAAAATAAAAGCAAAACTGCATCCTGAAAGAGAAGATGGAGTTTAGACTGGTGACTGCTGTCTCTCCCTCTTTGGTAGTGCCTTGGGCCAAAGGCTGACTTGTTTGCTTTCTAGCTCAGTGGGTTCAGAGATGGCCGACGAGTCCAATGCTGTTGTTTGGAGGATCGGGTAGATGAGTTGTTTGAACTTTGTTTGAAGTTTTGATTTTTTTTAACTTTCTCTGATGCAGTGCAGTGATCTCCTGTGCAGTCTTTCGATGTGGTTGGTGTCTTCCTGAATGAGCCCTGACTGTTGTGATCAGTCACTAGCCACAGATTCTTGGGAATTGGCAGGAATGTTCAGTCTTCTCAAGGGTATTTTGGTGTTTGTACCGTCCCTCTCCTCCTGATCTCACAACTCAAGAGCTCTCACAGACCGAATTGTAATCCTGAACTCCCTCCCCCTCTCTGCCTCAGGTTTGAGGATACGATCCTGGATTTACAGTTGGCCTCCAGCATGACACTGGACTGTGGAATTCCCTGCCCAGTGAGGTAGTTGAGGCTTCAGCATGGAATATTTTTAAAGCTAAGATAAATAATTTTTTTTGAACAGTAAAGGAATTAACGTTTATGGTGAGAGGGCGGGTAAGTGGAGCTGAGGCCATGAACAGGTCAGCCGTGATCTTACTGAATGATGGAGCAGGCTCGAGGGGCCAGACGGCCTACTCCTGCTCCTCGTTCTTATGTTTGTGTGACTAGTTTGGCAACGTGCTAATAAAACTGAGCTGAAAGCTTCAGCTGCTGAGGTGGAACGATACAAGGAGGAGGAGAGGCCTCATTGTTGACCATGTTGACTTGGTGAATTGTTGGGCAGCCTTTCTTGCTCCTGGATTGGGAGGATCATGCGGCCCTGTGAGGAAAACAAGGACAAACATTGTCAATTCTACTTCTGAAATCTCCATGTAAAAGATCGTATAAATATCGCTGGAATTCAAAGGGGTGAATAGACCTTCAGGTCTGTTGACAGTTCTAATGAAGCTTTACCTAATGCTTACAATGGTTTGTTTGTATTCTGACAGCCTCCATTTGACGGCGAGGATGAGGATGAGCTTTTCCAGTCTATAATGGAGCACAATGTATCATATCCCAAATCAATGACAAAGGAGGCTGTCTTAATCTGCAAGGGGGTAAGATATCGGTCTGCTGTCATGACATCTGAATGGAGTCTGCTAGCGCAATATTTCATGTTGTGAAAGATTAATTATTATTACTTTAAATAATGTGACAGACTGACACGGTTAGGAGTTTTCATGCTGGAATGGGGACGACCAATAATACTACCCAATCCCTTGAAGTTGTGACATCGCCTCAGAAGCTTTCCTTGGGGTCTGTCTTTCATTTCAACTTCCATTTGAAAAAGTAGCAATGTATTTCTTTTAAAGTGCCAACTTGCCTCCATTACCAGCCTCCAACCTGTGAACTCAGTTTCCCTCTCCACACATCCATGGAATATTGCCTGCATTTTCCATTTGCATTTCAAATTTCCAACTGTTGTGATATTTTGCTTTTGCGTGATCCTAGAATTTTAGATTTCTGAACCTGTTTGCAGTGGCTCATGTTTGATTCCTGACCCTTGATAGGCTGAGCTTGGAAGAAGACTTTTAACCACACCATCTGGGATAGATGGTTGGTGTGAATTCTGACTCAGGGAGAAAAGGGGTGAAGGAGCACAGAGAAAATCCAACAAGCCTGGGGGTCCAGCACTCCAGCTGACTTTAACAGCAGGACATTACGATTGTTTCTTTTCATTCCTGATGGACAGCTGACTGGATTGTAGGCTGACAAACCCTAAGCCTAAAACTGACCTTAACCCTGACCCAATCTCTGACAAACCCTAACCCTGACTCTATCTCTGATAATCCCTAACCCTAATCTTAGCCCTAAATCTGACAAACCATAACCATACCTCTGATAAACCCTAACCCTGACCCTAACTCAGACAAACCCTAATCCTAACTCTGATAAATCCTAACCTTAACCCTGACCCTATCTCTGACAAAACCTTAACCCTAACCCTGATCCTATCTCTGATAAACCCTAACCCTAATCTTAGCCCAAAGTCTGACAAACCCGAACCCTGACCCAACCTCTGACAAACCCTAACCCTAATCCTGATCCTATCTCTGACAAAACCCTAACCCTAATCCTGATCCTATCTCTCTGACAAACCCTAACCCTAACCCTGACCCTATCACTGACAAACCCTAACCCTAACCCTGACCCTATCTCTGACAAACCCTAACCCTGACCCTATCACTGACAAACCCTAACCCTAACCCTAACCCTATCTCTGACAAACCCTAACCCTGACCCTATCTCTGACAAACCCTAACCCTAACCCTGACCCTATCTCTGACAAACCCTAACCCTAACCCTAACCCTATCTCTGACAAACCCTAACCCTGACCCTATCTCTGATAAATCCTAACCCTAATCCTAGCCCTAAATCTGACAATCCCTAACCCTAACCCTGACCCTATCACTGACAAACCCTAACCCAACTCTGACCCAATCTCTGACAAACCCTAACCCTGACCCTATCTCTGACAAACCCTAACCCTGACCCTACCTCTGACAAACCCTAACCCTAACCCTGACCCTATCTCTGACAAACCCTAACCCTGACCCTGACCCTATCACTGACAAACCCTAACCCTAACCCTGACCCTATCACTGACAAACCCTAACCCTAACCCTAACCCTATCTCTCTGACAAACCCTAACCCTGACCCTATCACTGACAAACCCTAACCCTAACCCTGACCCTATCACTGACAAACCCTAACCCTAACCCTGACCCTATCTCCGACAAACCCTAACCCTAGCCATATCCTATCTCTGACAAACCCTAACCCTAACCCTGACCCTATCTCTGACAAACCCTAACCCTAACCCTGACCCTATCTCTGACAAACGCTAACCCTAACCCTGACCCTACCTCTGACAAACTCTAACCCTGACCCTATCTCTGACAAACCCTAACCCTAACCCTGACCCTATCTCTGACAAACGCTAACCCTAACCCTGACCCTATCTCTGACAAACCCTAACCCTAACCCTGACCCTATCTCTGACAAACGCTAACCCTAACCCTGACCCTATCTCTGACAAACGCTAACCCTAACCCTGACCCTATCTCTGACAAACCCTAACCCTAACCCTGACCCTATCTCTGACAAACCCTAACCCTAACCCTGACCCTATCTCTGACAAACCCTAACCCTAACCCTGACCCTATCTCTGACAAACCCTAACCCTAACCCTGACCCTATCTCTGACAAACGCTAACCCTAGCCATATCCTATCTCTGACAAACCCTAACCCTAACCCTGACCCTGACCTGAACTCTATTGCCTGACAACAAAGCCAGTACTAAATAGCTCATCACAAGAGAGACTTTTCTATGGTCTCTATTAATGTGGAAGGAGAAGGGGCTTGTTGGATGTGAGGGCAATAGTTGTGAGTGAGTGGGAATCAAAAGGAAGGGAGTGAGAAATTAGGGTCTGGATTGGTGCGGAGGAGGGATTTGCAAAAGGAAAGAATGAGTGTAGAAGTAGATACAGAGGGAACCATTGGGGCTGGAGGCTGACAAAGCTTTGACAAAGGGTCACTTAGACTTGAAATGTCAGCTTTTTTCTCTCTTTACAGATGCTGCCAGACCTGCTGAGATTTTCCAGCATTTTCTCTTTTGGTTTCAGATTCCAGCATCTGCAGTAATTTGTTTTTATCCCGTGCTGGATAGGGTGTTGACCTCATCAAACTAACAGCTTCCCCCTCGAGCTTTTTAAACCTCTGAGCTTTCAGAGCCAATGGAAACCTGGCTGGCCACTGTTTAAATTTCAGCCAGTGTCCCAATCAGAGCCTGACTTAAATCACCATTTCATTTTAATCATCTTAAATCATCTTTATCGCGTGTTGCCTGGCACATTAAAAATGGCAGTGTTGGTGACACGTCCCCAATTTTATGAACTTGAATCCTCTTCCTGCCTGATATGAGTACAACTTGCCACTGCCAGATAAAGATGAAAACAAAGCTTAAAATTGCAGTATGGCCTTGTCAAGAATATGTTGTTCAAGAACTTGCAGTTGTTATCTCCCCAGCTGATGGTAATACTGAACAAACCTAATCCCAGAGTGAAACCTGGCTTCATACACTCGAGGTTTCATTTCTCGTCTTGGTTACCATGGAAGGCAGTTGCTGATAAGAGGCCGTCAATATACTTCTTAAGCAAAAGAACATAAAAGAAACAAGCAACAGAAGTGTATTAAACTATTTCATTGGTTCTTGTATAATCTCATTACAAATATCATAAAGGAAGATTCATCCCTTTTATCCCAGCAATAACCTTACAGATACTCAAACCTCAGTGAAAACTCACTCTCGACTTCTGCTAAAGCTTCTTATTCATTTGGCACAGCTGTAATCAGTTTCGTTTTTGGTAAATTTCTGTTGTGCATTCACTTAGTGTTGTTTCCTTTACCTAATGTCTCTCCCCGATATCCTTAAACCAAACTGCTAACTCAGCTCACTTATTATTTAACATGGCTTCCCTAAACTCATGTTTTCAACAGCCTTGTTGAATATTTCTTCTGGGTTGTTGCCTTCTCACTGATTTCTGGGCAACTCGGCAACTCCCCCCATCCCTAACTGCTCGGAGACTGGGAATTACCTCACGTCTGCTGTTTAGGAGTTGTCTCTGAATCAAATTGCGTCCTAACAATTACCTCCCCAGGGAACGTGTTGGTCAATTATCTGAAATCTGAATCCCTGAAATTGTAGGGACACTGAAATTGTGGGGACCACTTGTAAATGCTGTTTTTGAACTTATTCAAAATGACTTTCTGACCATAAGAACCACTGAAAGACTAGAATCAGTTTTTACCTACTTTAGAATCTAATTTCTCAAATCATAATAACATACTCTGAAACTTCATAACAGTGATATACTTTAAAAAAATGCCTTTGGAAAACAGCGAACGTGAACTTACACCATGCAGTGGCAACGTATAAATATGTTCAGTGCATCGTGGGAAATTCTTTTGTATGTTGCTTTAGTGGAGCTTTAATCCATCCCCATAAACAGGGCAACTCATCCATTAAAGTAGTAGACAAAGAAATTTCAGACAAACAAAGTATTCACATCCTGCTATCTACACAGTGTCACTTGAAGGTGGCACCTTCTTTATTTGCCAAATACAGCAGCTTGATGCTATAATTAACCGTCAATGAAGTCAACATAATGAGAATTACACATCCTTTCTAAAATAAAGACTTGAAGAACAATTATAATTTTTTTTAACTTTCTGTCAGATTTATGAAGTATTTTGGGAGACGTTAAGACCTAAAGGTATTGACAGGCAAGGAGGGGTCAGTTCGGGAGAACTGCAGGTCTGGCCCCTCTCTGGGAACAGCCTCCTGGCTTGAAGCAGAGGGAGGCAGGGGGATGCTGCTGGAGAGGGACAGGCAGTGAGGCAGTGGGACCGGGGGCAACAGCTGGGGAGACCAACTGGGCAGACACTGCCCGGGCGGGCGGTGGGCTGTTCCACCTTGTTAGCAGCACGTACTCAAATGCTTTCTGTGGTGTGTCCTGGCCAGCTGATATCACAGGCTGATTGTCACCGCAGCCAGGGTCGCCCTGTGGATCTGTTTGATTTGGAGTGCCCGTTGCCAACATTGAAGCTGACTGACATAGTACACGCATGTGATGTCAGTCAGCCATGACAGGATCTCTGACCATGTGGATCTCTGACCCACTCAGGCACACTCAGCTGACTCTTCAGGGGTTTCACAATCTGCCTTTGTTTTTATTTGAGCTATTTGTTTATTTTTTCAAATTGCTTAAAGCATTTATTTCCATCAAATTAACAGAGCAGATCTTGTAAATACTCTCGGCTTCGAAGGATATATTGTAACATTTTAACTCAAATATTGACGTGATGATGTCAAACCTTTCCTGCCTGGTGGAAGTTTGGTGTGAGGTGATTCTAGATGGAAACAATTCTTCCCATAAGGAAAAGGAGTTTAATCAGACAATTAAAAACAACCAGTTTCTCTATTCTCTCCTTATGCATTATTCTGTAGCCACATTCTCAGCATCAGACAGGATCTCTGACTTTTGTTTTATTTTCTGTAACACAGTCTCCACAAATGTAGGCCACGGCTGTTGGAAATGCAAAATCCATCAGTATATTGGAGCATCAAGTGTAGTAATTAACTGACTGGGGATTTGGAAGAGCAGAGAGAACAGGAAATGAATTCTTAGAATCACTACAGTGCGGAACAGGCCATTAGGCCCAACAAGATATATCCCTAGTGGTGGGGTCCGTTTGGATAGGGGAGGGGAGGGAAATATATCCCTGGTGGTGGGGTCCGTTTGGATAGGGGAGGGGAGGGAAATATATCCCTGGTGGTGGGGTCCGTTTGGATAGGGGAGGGGAGGGAAATATATCCCTGGTGGTGGGGTCCGTTTGGATAGGGGAGGGGAGGGAAATATATCCCTGGTGGTGGGGTCCGTTTGGATAGGGGAGGGGAGGGAAATCCTCTGATCTTCAGCATCTGCAGTCCTCACTTGCTCCTTTGAAAAGAGTTGCCAAACTGAACCATCACCGTGCTACCCTGTAGGGATGACCCAGCAATAATAATGAATTGTGATATATTTGTATGACTTGGAGATGCCGGTGTTGGACTGAGTGTACAAAGTTAAAAATCACACAACACCAGGTTATAGTCCAACAGGTTTAATTGGAACCACTAGCTTTTGGAGCGCCGCTCCTTCATCAGATATATTCGTATGTCCGAATGGTGTGCAACTTAAAGGGGAATTTGATGATATGATAAAAATTGCTGTTTCAGCTTTTTAACTTCCAAGAAGGATAGCCCACTGATTCTGCAAAGCACGCACCTTTCAAGCTATTTTCAGTGACCTGATTTATTTTATCTCAAGCTTTTAAAAAAAATCTCTTTTGCAGCTAATGACAAAACATCCAGCAAAGCGTCTTGGCTGTGGAGCGGAGGGAGAGAGAGATATTCGAGATCATGCTTTCTTCCGGAGAATTGATTGGGAGAAACTGGAACAAAGAGAAATACAGCCTCCATTCAAGCCAAAAGTGGTGAGTGTCACTGAAATAGAGACACATTGATGTCACATTTAGGAAATCTAGACTGTCTGCACGTGTAGAAGCAGCTTATAACACAACACTTTGATTCAGGAAATAGTTGGGCTGAGACAGCAGAACTGAACAAAATATAGGTCAGACACAATTTATGTAGGTGGCTTCAAACAGCCATCTCCAGTTCAACATTGTCTAAGGGTTTCGAATTAAAATTTCTTCAGAAAGTAGTTTCCTTTAGGAGCTCTTTTCAGGGTTATAGAGAAATAATCTAACATTAGAGGTTATTCCCAGACACAGAGCCCCCAGCACTGATGGGAAAGGCAAGTGTGCATCCAATATATCTAACTGACATGCTTGCCTGTGGCAAATTGTGTGTTATATTGTGGGAATTTATATCACAGTGTAGAAAATAAAGCCAGTCTGGTTCCTCACAGAAATGTGAGGGAAGTCAAATATTTTTGAATCATAACAGACTGATTTCTACACTTCTAAAGCAATAAAATACTTCTTTATTCGTTTTGATTATGAGATGATCTTGACTGTATCCAGAGAAGCTGTACATCTCTTGTCAGCAGGATTTGAGGGGGTTCATCCTTCCTGCATGCAGTGACTAAGTTGCTAAATGTCTCTTTTTTTTGCAAAAGAAAGGATTGACAGGGTGGAGGATTTGTGGGTGGTGTTTAAGCTCATGCCTGTAACATGGTACAGCCTCACAGTATGACAAGATGCCATGGTAATGCTGACTTTAGCAAGATGTCAAGCAGTTTTCCCACAAGGAAAGGGAAAACTGAAGAGTTAGTCACCCTGCATTACTCCCACCTGCTTCTCTTAAGAAATGAGAAAGAGAGACTACGTATCCCATTTAGCTGTATTCAGTGAAAGTCTAATAATACTAGAGAGGAATAGTTCTTAAACTGTTGACTATATTTAAAATCCATGACAAATATATTCAGACACCATAAACACATATGAACATAAAACTCAGATTGTGCAATAGGTCTTTATGTGACCACAGCAAGGACCAGTGCATTTATTCCATTTGTGGTTCAGCAGCAAACGGTGCAAGTCTGACACTCTTCACCAAAAGCAAGCTAACTGTTTTCCTTTTCAGTTATGATTCCAGCGTATTAGTTTTGCAGGGTCCTGCAATTCTGACATGAAACAAATCCAGATCAGGAAGGTTATTTAACCCACCTCCATAGGAACATCCTGCTAGTCCCCCGGGCAACATTGCGTTTTTTTTTAATGATTCTAAGCTTTTCTGCTCCACTTTTCAATGCACAGTAACTGGCTGATCACCACTCTGGATGAAGAGCTAATTGCACTGTGTCTCGAGATTTCCAAAAACCATTTGGCAAAGTTCTACACAAAATTGTTTGAGCTCAAAGCAGTGATGATTCGAGTTAAGTAACAACTTATATTTATGTAGCACCTTTATCATAACTAAACATTTCAAGGCATTTCACAAGAGTGTTACAAAGCAAAACTTGGCTCAAAGCCATCATAACGCAACATTCCAGGCAGTAGCCAAGGAGGTGGGGCGCATCTTAAAGAAGGAAAACGGGATGGAGAGGTTTGGGAAGGGAATTCTAGAGCTTCAGGCCTTGGTGGCTGGGGACAGGATCACCAATGATCCAGCAATTAAAATCTGGTTCTTCCAAAGGCCAGAATTAAATAAATGCCGGTATCTTGGGGCGGCACAGTGGCTCAGTGGTTAGCGCTGCAGCCTCACAGCGCCAGGGACCCAGGTTCAATTCTTGCCTCGGGCGACTGTCTGTGTGGCGTTTGCACTTTCTCCCTGTGTCTGCGTGGGTTTCCTCCAGGTACTCCAGTTTCCTCCCATAATCCAAAGATGCGCAGGTCAGGTGGTTTGGCCATGCTAAATTGCCCATAGTGTTAGGTGCATTAGTAAATATAAGATAGGGGAATGGGCCTGGGTGGGTTACTCTTCGGAGAGTCGGTGTGGACTTGTTGGGCCGAAGGGCCTGTTTCCACACGGTAGGGAACCTAATCTAATCTTATCTCATCTTAAAGCATTGTGAGGCTAGAGTGGATTATAAACTTAGGGAGGGGGAAGCCCATGGAGGGATTTGAAAACAAAGGGATCTTTGAAACCAAGGTGTTGCCTGTTCAGGAGCTATTGTGATTTACTAACCACAGGGATAATGGACAAACCGGAGTTGGTGAGAGTAAGGGTATGAGCAGAGTCTAGAATGGCCTCAGTTTATCCAGGGTAGAGTGTGCAAAGTCAGTCAGGAGTGTGTGTTCAATTCTCGAGGCTGCAACAAAGGGTTTGGTGAGGGTTTCAGCAGCAGATGAGCCAATGGAGGCAGTGTAACCAAGGTGGGCACCATCCGAATGATGATGGACTTGGGAGCTGACCTCTGCATCAGAGAGCAGTGGAGGCAGGGACATTGAATATTTTTAAGATAGAGGCTGACAGATTCTCATCAGGCAAGCAAGTCAGAGGTTGCTTAGGTAGGAATGTGGAATACGAACAGATTGGCCATAATCTTATTGAATGGCAGAGCAAGCTCAAGGGCCTGTGTGCTCTCCTCCTGTTCCGACTATGTGTGAAATATCACACTGAGGCTGCTAAACGATTAGCTGCTGCCTCATGTAGAGGGACGGAGCCTGTGGCTGGGGAAGAGAATTTGTAACAGGGACCAGCAGCAATGGCCTCAGGCTTCCCAATGTTTAATTGCAGGAGCTTTCTGTTCATCCTGGACTGGATGTCAGGCAGGCAGCAGAGAGGTAGTGGTGAATGAGAGTCATCAATGTAAAAACCCAATGTGTTTGAGAATGATATCATCATGGGACAGCATGTAGATGGAGAGGACACAGATACATCCCTGAGGGACCTCAGAGATAAAAGTGTGAGAGTCCAGAATTGGAAAGGAAGCCTTTACACTTCCAACATGATTAGACAGATTAAAATGGAACCTGGGCGACTATGGCAAGACCTTGGAAAACAGTGGTATGCTCATCCATCCTGCTGACAGGTGGAGAGGGACAAGGAGGATTAGTTTAACATGGCCATAGTCCCACGGTAAGGAACTTGTTGAAAGTCGAACATTGATGGGCTTTTGTTGATGGAGTCATCCTGAGGTTAGGGGCAACACTGAGTACTCCAAGGGCAAGAAATGGAATCATTGCTGTTACTGGTTTGTAGAAATGAATTGAATTCAAAGCCTCATTGTAAAAGGATCAACTTTGCCAGTGACTCCAAATTACATGAGGAGTTGAAATCAAAGAAGCTAGTTCAGAAATGACACAACAAATGGGTAAGGTATTTAAATGGGCATAGCAGACAATGCAGCACTTCCTTAGTACCACAGAAGTATCAGCCGAGGTTTGATTGTGGACTTGTGTCGAGGCTTAACCTTCTGACTTGGGAAAGATTGCTATCCACTGAATCATGGCCAGCATGGAAAAAGAGGCCAAATATCACACAACAACATTTCAAAACAGACTTGAGTTTAGGTTTGACAGTCCACGTAGTGACAGATGGTCAACTTCCTTTGCCCAGCACTATTTCCTGCAATGAGTTCTTGTTATCAGTGGTATTTAAAAACACTTTACAACAGACTTTCTAATTTTAATTTGCAGTGAAATTAGTAGCTTTATTGTTTGATGAACATTCAAAATCTCAACATAAGACTGGACAGACAGTGTATCAACAGAGGGTTTATTTTAAAGAGCAGATCTCAAGTTAGTTTTCATTTTACAGAGCACTTCAAACAACGCAGATATCTCTCATGTAAGTCTTACTTCACATTTAAGAAGCATCCTAAAGGCTTTACTCCATTAACGCTTTCAGAACAGTGTTGATGTGTTTTGGCACCAATGTGATCTCCTTTCAGGTCACAGGGTAACTGTGTGTGTGCTTTATTTCCCTTTCCTTAACATTTGCAAAGTACAAGTTCTAACTTGGTGATTTAACACGTGTGTGTGTGTGTGATCAAACTGCAACAAAACACAACACTCAGAAACACAGGGCTGCAAGTCTTAAAATACTCTGAAGGATCATTTAGCTATGTTTGCTGAATGATTTCATCTCACTATCTCTTTACTAAAAAGGAACATGCATAGCCTTATATTTTCCATAATGTGAGGGAAATTAATCACTTTGGCTTGAGCTACGGTTGGTTTTGGAGCTGTCATCCTTCACCTTCCATTACTTTGAACTGGGTGTTGATGAGCTTAGTTGGTGCGATGGCTGGAGTGATCACCAGAAAAGGTTAAATCCCCATACTATCTGAGGTAATTATGGAGCTGGCTGCCTTGAATTCTGTCTTCATCCTCAGTGATAACAAGCCCTGGACAATGAACATGTAATGTAGAGACAGAAATAATATAACTAACTGACTTTAAGGCTATAAGGAGGAGTTGAGGCCTAGGACAGATCAACCATGAATGGTGGGACATGTTTGATGGGCCAAATGGCCTCCTTCTCCTCCCACTCCTTATGTTTTCTGCTCCCAACAAAGTAATCATTTATGTAGTTTTTCTGTTACCACAGTAAGGGAGCCAGATTTAATCACCTCATAGCTACTGGAGTCTCAGAATATGAATTAAAATGATCATTCAGAAACTTACTTAAAGTAATTACTTCTTTAAAAATCGTGAACTGATCCACCAATTGCATGAATGTGCACTTTATAATGATAGCTGTCCATTTAGTGGGCAATCATTGTACAACAAGGCATGGTGTTGCAGTTATAGAACTGATCTTTATATGATCCCTTTTGTTCTCAGGACAAATATCTATTAAATGGAGGTAGAGCAGTTTATCACAGGGAAGGGGAAAGGCATTTCAAGCCTGTCTTGCCTCTCAGAGCAACTAATGACAATCAGTCAGAGAGAAGTGCAGAAGGGGAGTAGTTTCTGTGTCAACTCCTTGTCCTACAATCCCACCTCTGGGAAACAGGAGGATAGGGACAAAAAATTACACATGGACACTCCTCTTTCAGTTCAGCAGGTTATTTGACAAAATGCATCATAATTCACATTTCTAAAATGTAAATAATTTCTTAGCTGTAAAAATTCCATTCAGATGAATTCATTTCATTGTGTCCTAACTGCAAATGTTTGAATTTACTCATTGCTACTGCTTCGCTTGTTGTATTAATTACACTAATTTCAATCCAAAATTCAATGAAGCAATGCAGCATGTGTGTTTCTTGCTGTTTAACCATATGAGGATTAATTCGATTTCCGCTGAGTTAGTCTTGAGTATTTTTTAGTGCGAACAATATACATTTAAGGTATAAACAAGGATGATTCTATTAAAGTTTATTATTGTTTATTTTTACTCACGGTAGGCAACATTAGCAAGAATCCAAATCTCAGAAGCACTGATGTACTGGTTTGGCAATGCCATAACTGAAATTGGAAGAAAAACTGAGATTGTGTTAAAAGGTTCCACTTCCTTGATGGCCAACAAATTAATTTGTTGTGTGATGACAGTCCAGATGGTCCTGTGTATGTACATAATTAGCTGATGTTAGCTGGGGAACAGTTGGACATTTTATTTGACTTCAGAGTTGCTGAGTTAGAAAAGGAAAAGAAAATTCTAAGAAAATAAGGGGCATGGATAGGATAAATAGACAAGATCTTTTCCCCACAGTGAGGGGAGTCCAGAACTAGAGGGTATAGGTTTAGGGTGAGAGGGGAAAGATTTAAAAGGGACCTAAGGGGCAATGTTCTTATGCAGAGGCTGGTGCGTGTATGGAATGAGCTGCCAGAGGAAGTGGTGAGACTGGTACAGTTACAGCATTTAAAAGGCATTAGCGAGTTTCGAGAAGATTTGTAGCTCAGGTTGAGGTTCTGGATGTAGGTTTGCTCACTGAGCTAGAAGGTTCATTTCCAGACGATATCAACAAACACATCAAGTTAGACCCCATCCAACACCCCCTGAGAAAAAGAACAGGAAATGACATCACCATAGGAAATGACATCACCAACCCAAAGAAATTCAAACATATAAATAGAAAGAGGAACATGTACAGTGCTTCGCCCACTGAAGATGTTACCTAGTAGGGTGACAAAATGTCTGGAAAGGAACCTTCTAGCTCAGCCAGCAAACCGACATCCATTTAAAAGGCATCCAGATAGGTATATGAATAGGAAGGGTTTAGAGAGACGTGGTCCACGTGCTGGCAAATGGGACTACATTAGGTTAGGATATCTGGGCGACTTGGAAGAAGGGTCTATTTCCATGCTGTGCATCCCTATGACTTTATGTCTCTAAAAAGGAAAGAAATCTAGCAATCCATATTTCACTCACTGAGATTGGCAAAGCTGAGGTTTCCCACTTTAGAGACGTTTGAGAGATTTGATGGAGGTTTTCAAAAACCATGAGTCCAATCAGAGTAGGTAGTGAACAAGTGTTGCTATTGGCTGAAGGATCAAGGACCAGAGGACATTGAGGTGACATGAAGAAAGTCCTTTTTGTGCAGCAAGTGGTTAAAATATGAGATACACAGCTGCAGACTGTGGTGGAGATAGCTGCGATCATGACTTTCAGAAGGGAATTAGATAATTCCTTGAAAGAAAAAGATTTCCAGGCAATGGGGAACAAACGGAGGACTGGGACAAGCTGAGTTGCTGTCACAGAGAGCCAGCACAGAGATAAGTGTGGGACTGTTGTACTGAAGGAAGGTGACTCTCTGATTCTTTAATGAGCTTTACTGGATACCTGGGAAGGATAGACATGACTCTTCTGTGATAGCTTCATTAATTTGGCTTGAATCTTGGAGAAAGCAGTTTGTGTGAGGGGGACTGTAGAACAAAATGCCAGTAATAAAAGGAACCAGAAACAGGGGACTATAAAACCCAGGCCATCACTAGATATCCTTCTGGCAAAGGGCATGTAGAATATGATGGATAACAAGGCCCAGGCTTTTCCTGCCCTCCCCAACCTGCCCCCATTCCCCTCCACAACAGTGGTTCATGTTCCCTAAATTCAGCAAACCTCCCCCCCCCAACCTTTGCCTACCCACCACACGACCACCATCTCTCCCAACCACTAACCTCCCATAATCCCACCTACCCCATCACCACCTCACCTCCCTCTGCCAACTCCCTTCCCCCAATACCACCTACTCCCCAACCCCTGCGTACCCACCACACAACCACCATCTCCCCCAACCATTGAGCATCCCACAGTCTCCTCACCATCGCCCTCCAGCAACCCCTCTTCCCCCAAAAGGTGTTACCCCTGGCCCCTAGGTTTGTTTGTGACTTCCTATCTAGCTCCCTTACCAGCCAGATCCTGTCCCAGAACCTGTTGTACTTTGTGTGAAGTAATGATTCCTGACATTGTCTCTAACTGGCCTGTCTCCAATTTTAACATTGTTACATCTTGTTTTGGACTCTGTCCCCACTGGAGAAAGTCCTTTCCCTCCATCTACACTATAACCTTTTTAATAATCTTAAACATTTCAGTTAGATCATTCCTCAATCTTCTGTATCCAAGTGAATAACCCTTGTTCATGCAGCCCATCTTCATTAATCAATATGGCAACAGTCAAGTCAACAAACTCAGAGAAATGGCACTCTCACCCCCTCTGTCCAGGTCACTGGTAAACAGTGAAATATCAGAGTTCCAGAATAGATTGCTGAGGACGTTAGTGGTCACATCTGGCCAGTTTGAGTACAAGCCAATGTTAGTACATACTCTCCTACCTCCTCATCAGTTCCCTATTCAAGCCATTGGCTCCAGTCCCCATGTCTTGTTAAGAGTTGGATGTGAAGCCACATCAGATGCCCTCACACACAGCATCCACAAACATTTCAGTGCAACCTCACTTGTTACTTCCTCAAAGATGTTACTTATTCTGTACACACGCACCTCTGTCTAATGAGTACACATTTGTCCAAATACTCACCCACTTAGTCCCTAATAATAGTGACTAGTACTTCCCGATAACTGACATCAGAACGAACAGGACGTGGCAGATGGTGAAATTTGAATTCAATGAATAAAATCTGGAATTGAAAGCTAATCCAATGGTGACTAGGAAGCAATTGTTGATTGTTGAAAAAAACACTCAAATGACGGGCTCTTTAATGTCCTTTAGGGAAGGAAATCTGCTGTCCTGAACCAGTGACTCCAGAACGGTCCTTACCCCACATGTGACTCCAGACCCACAGTAATGTCATTGACTCTAATTGCCTGGAGAGCCAATCAGTTTAAGGCCAATTAAGGATGGGCAAATGCTGACCTTGGCAAAAGTGAGGGCTGCAGATGCTGGAAATCAGAGTCTAGATTAGAGTGGTGCTGGAAAAACACAGCAGGTCAGGCAGCATCCGAGGAGCAGGAATTCCTGATGAAGGACTTTTGCCCGAAACATCGATTTTAAAGGTCTGACGTGCATACAATTCTTATAGTTACCAACAGCTGCTTTTGATTATCCCACATTGTGTTTCAACCTGTGTCCAAATCAACTTGTGAACTGACTCAGGATCAGAACCCAGGGACTGCCTGTACACGAAGAATGGTTACGGCACGGTGGCACAGTGGTTAGCACTGCTGCCTCACAGTGCCAGGGACCTGGGTTCAATTCCCACCTCAGGCAACTGTCTGTGTGGCGTTTACACATTCTCCCTGTGTCTGCGTGGGTTTGCTCTGGTTTCCTCCCACTGTCCAAAAAATGTGCAAGTTAGGTGAAGGGGTAAATGTAGGGGAATGGCTCTGGGTGGGTTGCTTTTCGGAGGGTCGGTGTGGACTTGTTGGGCTGAAGGGCCTGTTTCCACACTGTAAGTAATCTAATCTAAAATTACATCCCTGGAATGTGTTTGTAAGTTGAACATTTGTACAAAGGTGACTGCCTTTAGGTTGCAGCAGTCATGAAATCACATCATTAAACTGGACACACTCGTCCAGCTGCTCGTACTCACCCCTAAGCTGGAGAACACAAGGCTCACTGGCACAGTCAGTGGATGCCAAGAAAATAAAGAATTCTTGCAATTTTTATCCCACATCCCATATTTCACTGAGCAATACAAAAAGTTATAAATGAAATTGTGGATAAAGCTGGAACAGCTGCACAGTGTAGTGACAGTGAGAGATCTCTTGCTGATCAAATAATTACCCAGAAATCCCTGCTGCATCACATAATTACCCAGAAATCCCTGCTGCAAGCTCCAATCACATTTTTCATTTATTCTGCTGAAGTGTCCTCACAAAAGCAGTTTACCTTTTTTTTAAAAAAAAATTACAGATGAGACACATTAAAGGCAGGAGACTGGTCTCCTCACTGTGATTTCCTCTATCAAAAGCTCAAAACCACATCAATGGACCCACTCATTAATATCATTTCCTTTTCAGTCTCTGTACAATGTTTTTTTCTTTGAACTGTACTGAATGAACTATAGACTAAAGGGTAGATCAGTGAAATGCCTTGCTTTTGCATTTCTGCACAAAACAGATGGCATCTCACCAAGGTCTTTGTTCACCCCAGGGTATTGGCCTCAACATTATTAAAGCAACTGGATCTGCTCCCTGGTGGTTTTCTGAAATGCTCCTTCACTGGATGAAGCCCCACAGCAAGATTGCAAATTATGAGAGATTTTCAAATACCAAACTGCAGTAAACTTGTTCACACATAAAAACTTAATCTGTCCCTATTACATCCAGCCGCATCAATCAAGTCCTGAACTCACTTAAACAGATTATTACCCACATAAAAAGGTGTTCATATTCCCAAATCTTATATCAGTGTTTGCAAGGATGCAGTTACATTGTTTCACTTTGTTACCTTGACATATGGAATGCTGTATAAACTCTGGATCACTTTATAGTTCAATCAATCATAAGCGAGTAAACAGTACAATTTAAATAGTATTTACCTAGAAAGGAAATAATCTCAGGCCTTATGGATTCTGTTGCTAGTTCTCATATTGGAACTCAGGTTTGATACATTGTACCATTTGCAAATCCCCATACACACGAGGATGATGATGAACATTTGCTTAGCTTCAAGATAGATATTGATTCATTCTGTTGAACTGAACAATCTGCTTTCTTCCATTCAATTCTGGAACCCAGACGTGCCATTTTGAAAACATCCTCGCCAAATTCTCTTCTTACCATCTTCTGTCACGATATTTGACTTTTGGAGAAGTGAATTTCAACAGGCAGAACAGTTTTAAGCTTTTGGTTTTTTTGGGGAGGGGACGCGGTGCTCTCCCTCACCCCTGACCCTCTTCTAGGGAATGTTGACCAGACCATTCACAAATCAGGGGCTGGCGTTTGCCTGGACTTGAGACCGTTGGAGCAAGGGGTCATGCCTGAGGCTCTGCTGGTGACACATAGGCAGCTCCTGCACTCGGCTGCGCCACAGAGGATATCGCGGCTGTAGACAGAGGAACACCCCCATCCCATCCCCAGAGTCACAAGATCCCGGAGCAACCCAGGACTTAAGTCAATACGTTATGGTGGGATGCATGCAGAGGGGTCAGCATTCTCAACAGGTCATGGTTGTTGGGGAGATGAGGGCAGGAGGCAAAGTGAGGAGTGGCTGTCTGTGCTGCACCCCCCAGGATGTCCAGTTCCTCGCTCAGACTCCCAGACCTGAACCCCACCCCACCCCACCCCCGAGGCTGCCTGCGGGGGAAGAGTTGCCATGGTTGGCACCTTACTGTGCCAAATCCAGGGTTCATACCAACGGCGACCACAGGCCAAACCCCTGGATTGGTCATTTAAGAGCCACGTTTGGCAGTGGGCTGTCCCAGCCAGAAATGAATTTGTGAGGAAGCAGAAAGCCAGTTGGGGTTTGGACGTTGGAGTACCCTACTGAATGAAGGGTCCGCCCCTACTCCCACCCACCTCGCCCAACCCACAAAAAGGCTCCACCTAATCTTTCGATTGAAAGTGAGAACAGGGTATTGTACCCAGTGAGGAGCATTCAGAAACACCAGCTTCCTGCAATAATCCTCAACATTTTTTTCCTTGGGTTTCTGAGGGAACTGAAGCCTCTGTCAGAGCCTAGTCATTTTGTTCCTTTTTTTTCTCTCTTCCATTCTTTGGCTGAAAGCTGTTCTCTCGAAAGGCATTGCACTGGCTTTTGACTGTTTGTAGAATGGTTTGAAATCAGTGGAACTGCCATTAAATCATTCTTTCAGTACGTCCCAAATGAGTACCTTTTAGAGAAAAAAAAACAAGCTTGAAATACATTTGTGACCCGAAACCAGCAGCTCCAAAACCGTAATTTAGTAAACCACAGAAATTGTCATTTTCTTTACAGGAAGCTAATTGAACTCAGCATCCGATCCATAATCAAGATTCATTGGCGCTGTCAGCTCCCCCACTCACACCCTTGTTCCCCTCAAATAATGTACAGCCAGGCTTCAAATCTTCCATAAGGTAAAAACAATGACTGCAGATGCTGGAAACCAGATTCTGGATCAGTGGTGCTGGAAGAGCACAGCAGTTCAGGCAGCATCCAAGGAGCTTCCATACTTTCACTGTCCATGTCCTGTCTGCCCATTTATCATAATTGTCTTCATCAGTCTGTTTTCACAGTTTTAATACTTCCAATTCCTAGAACTGAGCATCATCCACACCCGTGTCACTCGGAACGCTGGCCGTGCCTTCATCTCTCTTGCCCCTTTGTACTTTCACTGCAGAACAGCCTGAGGAAGATCCCTATGTCTCTCAATCTTGCTACCTCTTTCCTCACCTTCAGAGACACCTTCCAAACCCAGCTCTTTCGTTATGCCTTCAGCACCTCCTCTGACTTCTTCACAAACTGCTTCATATTCTCTGCACCTTTAAGAAACATGAAATGGTGGCTCAGTGATTAGCACTGCTTCCTCACAGCGCCAGGGACCCGGGTTCAATTCCAGCCTCAGTCTGTGTGGAGTTTGCACATTCTCCCTGTGTCTGCGTGGGTTTGCTCCGGTTTCCTCCCACAGTCCAAAGATGTGCAGGGTAGGGTGAATTGGCCGTACGAAATTGCCCCTCGTATTCAGGGTTGTGTAGATGAGGTGTATTAGTCAGGGGAGATGTACAGTAATAGGGTAGGGAGAATAGGTCTGGGTGGGATACTCTCCGGAGGGTTGTTGTTGGGCCAAATGGCCTGTTTCCACACTGTAGGGATTCTCTATGATAACTGCTGTTTGACATTGCCATCCATAAAACAAACTAATGTTTATTCTTGAGGTAGTAAAAGTAAAATTTAACAGATCTTGAAGTATTACAAGATTATAAAGGTTGGTTTGGAACACCTAATACATTGCAGGTATAAGCCAACAGAATCAGAAGACAGAGCAGGTTGCAATTCCCAACATCTAAAGGAGATCATTTCACAATAATTTTGAATCCAACTTCCTGTTTAGTTTGAGAATAGGATTAACCACAACCCTTCCCAGCTGTCAGAACTCTTTCAGACTTACACAGAGGTTCACAGAATCATTGTGGTACAGATGGTGGCCATTTGGCCCGTCATGTCTACACCAGCTCTCTAAGCATTTTAATTGGGCCCTCATCTCCTGCCTTTGCCCTATAACCCTGCACATTACTTAAATAGAAATAACCATACAATGTCTTCTTGAATGTCCCCAATTGAATCTGTCTCCACCACATCCCAAGACAGTGTGTCTTAGACCCTAACTACTCGTTGGGTGGAAATCTGTCTCCACCACATTCTAAGGCAGTGCGTTTCACACCCTAACTACATGCTGGGTGGAGATCTTTCTCTGGTCTTGTACCTGCTCCTGTGCTGTCTAGTTCTCAACCTTTTCCAGATGGGAACAGATTCTCCCTATCTATTGTGTCCAGACCCTTTTTGTGAATTTGAAAACTTTTTTTGTGGTAAACAACCCCAACGTCTCCAATTTTCCTCATAAGTGTAGCTTCTTATCCCTGGAACCATTCTGACAACCCTCTTCTGCTGTCTCTCCTGTTATGGACCAGGCCCGACCCTTCAAAACATTTTTAAGCAGGTAGCCCAGACCGTAACTTTGCTGTTTGTTTTCAGTAAGTGTATAGTGGATATTCCCAAAGTGAATCAGCTGATCCGTTTGCCAAGTTTTCAACAAACAGAATCTATTTACAAAATCACAGAATGAAACACACAGAACAGAAAATAGAATACTGGATAACTTATCCTATCCAAAACCCGATAGACTATCCTGACTCAATGATGCTGTTCCGAAAATACTTGCAACAGTCCCCATAAGCACACCCCTTAGCACAAAGAGTAAACATGACACAAAAAACTTACAGGTCACAATGTCAGAAGGGCAGGAGGAGGGAGATAACTTCCAATTTCAACTATGACCCTGACTCAACTAATGCCCGAACTGAACTGACCTGCGGAGCTAGATAGCTGGTCACTTCCACTTGATTACAGCAGTTTGTTTAAAAGACTTGAAAGTTTTCTTGCTAAAGCATTATCTGTTCGGTGTAAACTAAAAGGGCCCCAATAAACCTTTCAAACCCAGCCAAGTTGGAATCTGGCCAATTACCCCCTCTGGGGAAAAATAACTCAAGGGCATAGTAACCTTGTAAAAAGACCAGCATTGTGACAGTCCATTGAAGTCCGAAATCACACACCACCAGGTTATCGTCCAACAGGTTTATTTGGAATCACAAGCTTTTGGAATGTAGCCCTTAATCAGGTGTCTCTTCCAAAGCTTGTGATTTCACATGAACCTGTTGGACTAGAACCTGGTGTCATGTGATTTCCGACTTTGTCCACCCCAGTCCAACATCGGTACCTCCACGTCCTGACTCTCTGTAATGAGTTCACATCCATTCTATAGTGTGGTACCTTGAACTGTACACAATATTCCAACTGAAGTCTAATCCATATCCTACACAAAGTCATTTTTGCGTATATAAATCTCCCTGCTCTTGTAATCCGTGGCCTTATTAATGAAGCTGAAATACTGATTGCTTTATTAACAGCTCTCTCAACCTGTCATGCCACCTTTCATAATGAATGTATATATTCACCCAGACCTTTATACTCCTGCATGTTCTTCAGAATAGTATCTGTTAATTTATACCAATTCTCCTTGTTATTTGGACCAAAGTTTCACTTTTGTATTGAACCACATATGCTACCTAGCTACCTACTTTGCCAATAATGTCAGTGTTCTTTTGAATTTCTAATTAAATCTAAATCTTTTACTTTCATTCCTCTCTCTTCTAAGTTTGAGGCCCTGCTCACTTGTAAAATATGCAAAATATTTGCATATTTCAAGGTTGAGAGAGCTGTTAATAAAGCAATCAGTATAATGCAAAATGTATTTGCATCAATCTTGTCTGAACTTGCATACAGTGAGGTTTTGTGGCACTGTCTGCAGTTGGAAAAAGATCTGATAAGTTGCCATTCCATCAATTGGCTGCTTTTCCAGAATATTGGAAAAGATTAAGCTCGGGTGGGACTTTTCTCACTGAAAAGAAACTCTCAAGTTTTTCTTTTTTAAAATATGAAAGGGTTTGGTAGGGTAGATGTGGAGAGGCTTTTTTCCATTTGAGGGGGACTCCAGAGCAACAGAGTATACATGCAGAATAACCACTAAAGACTTAAAAAGGGATTTGTTCACACAGTCGTGAGAAAGTGCAGTGTGCTGCCACACAGTCGAGCTGAAAGAGATGTGGTGATCCATTTTGGCAGCACTTTGCTGAGGGGAACATTTCCATGGTGGTCTGAAGTCCCATTCAGCCAGAGCTTATTCCCAGTTGGAAAGTATGGGTCTGTGTTCACAGGAACTGTTTGGTAGCAAACTGTCCTGCAGAGATGTTTACTAGCAATGAAATAGTAAGTTTCATACAATACGTTTTCACAGATGAGCATTCCACCCAAAGATAGGTCTTTGGCTCATAATCGTATTGAAATCCAGGGCAATGTTTTCCTTTTCGATAGTGGTTTCCCATTGTCTTAGTAGCAGGAGAAGAGACAGTCTGACTGGACCCTGTTGCTGTTGGTGCTATTCTGAACCATATGCTGGTTACCTAACCCCATCAGCCTTTCCTTCCTGCATGTCCTTTGCAAACGTCACATACTGGTGAACATTTAGTTCCCAACTTTGATCTCCTTGATCCATTATGGCACTAAAATCATTCCCATGAATCTCGAACTGAGACGTTAATTCATTTGGTTTATTCTGAGTACTAAGTGCATTTACGTAAAGAGCCATTCATTTTGCCTTTTTACTAAATGTTTCCTCTTTGACCCCACTTGCTGCTGTTTTCTTATGCTTGTACATTAGATTAGATTAGATTAGATTAGATTACTTACAGTGTGGAAACAGGCCCTTCGGCCCAACAAGTCCACACCGACCCGCCGAAGCGTATACCACCCAGACCCATACTCCAACATTTACCCCTTCACCTAACACTACGGGCAATTTAGCATGGCCAATTCACCTAACCTGCACATTTTTGGATTGTGGGAGGAAACCGGAGCAGCCGGAGGAAACCCATGCAGACACGGGGAGAATGTGCAAACTCCACACAGAGAGTTGCCTGAGGCGGGAATTGAACCCAGGTCTCTGGCGCTGTGAGGCAGCAGTGCTAACCACTGTGCCACCGTGCACACACACACACACACACGCTCATAGACAGGTGCGTGTACACACATGCTCACAGGTGCACACACTTTCCTGTCCCGCTCTGGGTATAAACACCAAAATAGTTCACAGACATACACATGCGCACACACACACACACTCAGACAGATGCACATACACACACACGCTCACAGACAGGTGTACTCGCACACGCACATACGCTCACAGACAGGCGTGCGTACACACACGCTCACAGGTGCACACACATGCTCACAGACAGCATGCGTACACACACGCTCACAGGTGCACGCACACACACGCTCACAGGCATGCGTACACACACGCTGATAGGTGCACACACGCACGCTCATAGACAGGTGTGCGTACACACGCTCACAGGTGCACACACACATGCTCACAGACAGGCGTGCGTACACACACGCTCACAGGTACACACACGCTCACATATGCTCACAGACAGGCGTGTGTACACACACGCTCACAGGTGTACACACACGCTCACAGACAGGCGTGCGTACACACACGCTCACAGGTGCACACACACACGCTCACAGACAGGCGTGCGTACACACACGCTCACAGGTGCACACACACACACATGTTCACAGACAGGTGTGCGTACACACACGCTCACAGGTGCACACACACACTCACAGACAGGCATGCACGCACACACACACTCAGGTGCACACACAGACAGGCGTGCATATACACGCGCTCACAGGTGCACACACACACACATGCCCACAGACAGGCGTGTGTACACACACGCTCACAGGTGCACACACACACACACGCTCACAGACAGGCGTGCGTACACACACACTCACAGGTGCGTACACACACGCTCACAGACAGGCGTGCGTACACACATGCTCACAGATAGGCGTGCATACACACGCTCGCAGGTGCACACACACACATGCTCACAGATAGGCGTGCGTATACACACGCTCACAGGTGCACACACACACACATGCTCACAGACAGGCGTGCGTACACACATGCTCACACATGTTCACAGACAGGCGCATACACATGCTTACAGATAGGCGTGCACACAAACACATGCTGTGGTCAGCAAGGTTTTGGAAAGAATTCCGAGGGATAGGATTTATGACTACTTGGAAAAGCAAAACATGGTTAAAGGCAGTCAGCATGGCTTTGTGAGGGGCAGGTCATGCCTCACAATTCTTATTGAGTTCTTTGAGGAGGGGACGAGACAGGTCGACGAAGGTCGAGCAGTGGATGTGGTATATATGGACTTCAGCAAGGCATTTGATAAGGTTCTGCATGGTAGGCTCATTCATAAAGTCAGGAGGTATGGGATACAGGGAGATTTGGCTATCTGGATTCAGAACTGGTTGGCTGACAGAAGGCAGAGAGTGGTTGTAGATGGAAAAAACAAAGAACAAAGAAAATCTACAGCCCAGGAACAGGCCCTTCGGCCCTCCAAGCCTGAGCCAATCCAAATGTACTGTCTAAACCTGTCACCCAATTCCTAAGCATCTGTATCCCTCTGCTCCCCACATACTCATGCATCAGACATATCTTAAATGAATCTACCGTGCCTGCCTCTACCACCTCTGCTGGCAACGCGTTCCAAACTCCCACCACCCTCTGTGTGAAGAACTTGCCGCGTGTATCCCCCTTAAACTTTCCACCTCTCACCTTGAAAGCATGACCTCTGCTTATTGAATCCTTCACCCTGGGGAAAAGCTTGTCTCTATCCACCCTGTCTATACCCTTCATGATTTTGTAAACCTCAATCAGGTCCCCCCCTCAATCTGCTTTTTTCTAATGAAAATAAACCTAACCTACTCAACCTCTTGTCATAGCTAGCACCTTCCATACCAGGCATCATCCTCGTAAACCTTCTCTGCACCCTCTCCAAAGTGTCCACATCCTTTTGGTAATGTGGCACCCAGAACTGTACACAGTGTTCAAAATGCGACCGAACCAATGTCTTGTACAATTTTAACTTGACTTGCCAGCTCTTAAACTCAATACCCCGTCCAATGAAGGCAAGCATACTGTATGCCTTCTTGACCACTCTATTCACCTGTGCAGCAACCTTCAGGGTACAATGGACTTGCACTCCCAGATCTCTCTGCCCATCAACTTTTCCCAAGGCTCTTCTATTCATTGTATAATTCGCTCGAGAATTAGACTTGCCTAAATGCATCACCTCACATTTGTCTGGATTAAAAGCCATCTGCCACTTTTCCGTCCAACTCTCCAGTCTATTATATCCTCCTGTATTCTCTGACAGTCCCTTATGCTTTCTGCTACTCCACCAATCTTTGTGTCATCTGCAAACTTGCTGATCATACCAACAGTGCCCTCTTCCAGATCATTTATGTATATTACAAACAACAGTGGACCCAACACTGATCCCTGTGGAACAGCACTGGTCACCTTTCTCCATTTTGAGAAACTCCCTTCAATTACTACTCTCTGTCTCCTGTTGCTCAACCAGTTCTTTATCCACCTAGCCAGAACACCCTGCACACTGTATGACTTCACTTTCTCCATTAGTTTACCATGGGGAAACTTATCAAATGCCTTACTAAAGTCCATGTATATAACATCAACAGCCCTTCCTTAGTCACTTCCTCAAAGAACTCTATTAAGTTGGTAAGGCACGACCTCCCCCACACAAAACCATGTTGCCTATCACTGATAAGCTCATTATTTTCTAAATATAAATAGATCCTATCTCTCAGTACCTTCTCCAGCAACTTTCCCACCACCAATGTCAGGCTCACTGGTCTGTAGTTACCCGGAATATCCCTATTACCCTTCTTGTACAGGGGGACAACATGAGCAACCGTCCAGTCCTCCGGCACCTCACCTGTATTTAAAGATGCCACAAAGATATCTGTCAGGGCCCCAGCTATTTCCTCTCTCACCTCCCTCAGCAAACCCTGGGATAGATCCCATCCGATCCTGGGGATTTGTCCACCTTACTAACCTCTAGCATACCCAACACATCTTCCCTACTTATGCCAACGTGATCCAGACTAATCAGACTTCCATCTTTAATTTCAAGATTCATCATGTTCCTCTCTTCAGTGAACAGTGATGCAAAGTAATCATTCAGAATCTCACAGCCTTCCTTCATTATTTTTTAGTAGACCAATCCTTTCTCTAGTTACCCACTTGCTTCTTATATAAGAATAAATGCTTTGGGATTTTCCTTAATTCTGCTTGCCAAAGCTATTCCATGACCCCTTTTAGCCCGCTTGATTCCTTGTTTAAGACTTATCCTACTCTTCCGATATTCCTCCAGGGCCCGTTCTGTTCTTAGCTGCCTCGACCTTATGTACGCTTTCCTTTTCCTCTTGGCTAGTCATACAATTTCTCCTGTCATCCACGGTTCACAAATCTTGCCCTTCCTATCCTTTGCCTTCAACGGGACATGCCTATTCTGTACTGCCATTAACCGATCTTTGAAAGCCCCTCCCACATCTCAAATGTGGACTTGCCTTCAAATAGCTGTGTCCAATCCACTTTCCCAGCTCCTGCCTAATTTTGATATAATTGGCTTTGACCCAGTTTAGTACTCTTCCCTTAGGACCACTCTCTTCTCTATCTACGAGTATTATAAAACTTATAGAATTGTGGTCACTGTTCCCAAAGAAATTCCCCACCGCAAATTCTACCACCTGTCCTGGCTCGTTCCCCAGTACCAGGTCCAATATGGCCCCTTCCCTCGTCGGACTATTGACATACTGCTTTAGAAAACTCTCCTGGACACTTCATACAAATTCTACTCCATCCAGATCTCTGACGCTAACTGTATCCCAGTCAATGTTGGGATCCCATCATCACGACCCTATTGCCTGTTTACCTATTTGTTCTTCTACCTCACGCTCACTGTTGGGAAGTCTGTAATACAGCCCCAACAATGTAACTGTACCCTTCTTATTTCTCAGCTCCACCCATAATGCCTCACTATCCAAGACCGCCACAGTGTCCTCCTTTAGCACAGCCGTGATATCGTCCTTGACCAGCAATGCTATTCCGCCCCCTCTTTTACTTCCCTCCCTGTCCTGTCTGAAGCGTCTATATCCTGGAACATTTAGTTGCCAATCATCATGCCCTTCCTTCAACCAAGTCTCTGATGGCAATAATGTCATACTCCCAGGCACCAATCCAAGCCCTAAGTTCATCTGCCTTACACACTGTACTCCTTGCATTAAACTAGATGCATTTCAGGCCACCAGTACTTTTGCGCTCACCTGCTCTCTGCCTATTCTTCCCTTTATTAATGGTATCTTCATAATTCTTACGGTCTCCAGTCTCCACCTCGCTGCCTACTTGTTTTCTGTTCTGGTTCCCAGGCCCCTGCCACATTAGTTTAAAACCTCCCCAACAGCAGTAGCAAAAACTCCCCCAAGGATATTGGTTCCAGTCTGGTTTGGATGTAGACCGTCCATTTTGTAATAGTCCCACCTTCCCCAGAACCGGTCCCAATGTCCAACAAAGTTTTCTGCCTGGAGGTCAGTGTTGAGTGGGGTCCCGCAGGCTCTGTTCTTGGGATTCTGCTCTTTGTAGTTTTTATAAATGACATGGATGAGGAGGTTGAGGGGTGGGTTAGTAAACTTGCAGATGACACAAAGGTTGGAGGTGCCATTGATAGTAACGAGGGCTATTGCAGGCTGCAGCGTGACAGAGACAGAATGCAGAGCTGGGCTGAGAAATGGCAGATGGAGTTCAACCTGGATAAATGCGAAATTATGCATTTTGGAAAGTTAGACTTGAATGCTGAATATAGGATTAAAGACAGGATTCTTGGCAGTGTGGAGGAACAGAGGGATCTTGGTGTTCAAGTACATAGATTCCTCAAAGTTGTCATCCAAGTGGATAGGGTTGTTCAGAAAGCATACGGTATTTTGGCTTTCATTAACGGGGGATCGAGTTTAAGAGCCGCGAGGTTTTGATACAGCTCTACAAATCCCTGGTGAGACCACACTTGGAATATTGTGTCCAGTTCTGGTTGCCTTACTATAGGAAAGATACAGAGGCTTTGGAGAGGGTGCAAAGAAGGTTTACCAGGATGCTGCCTGGAGGAGGGCTTGCCTTATGAAGAAAGATTGACTGAGCTTGGACTTTTCTCGCTGGAGAGAAGGAGAAAGAGAGGTGACCTGATCGAGGTATACAAGGTATGAGAGGCATGGATAGAGTCAACAGCCAGAGACTTTTCCCCAGGGCAGGATTGACTGGCACAAGGGGTCGTAGTTTTAAGATATTAGGAGGAAGGTATAGAGGGGACGTCAGAGGTAGGTTCTTTACACAGAGAGTTGTGAATGCATGGAATGCATTACCAGCGGTGGTGGTGGAAGCAGAGCCATTAGGGACATTTAAGTGACAGCTGGTTATGCACATGGACAGCAGTGAATTGAGGGGTGCGTAGGTTAGGTTATTTTATTTTATATTAGGATTAATCCTCAGCACATGGGCCAAAGGGCCTGTTCTGTGCTGTACTTTTCTATGGTCTATATTCTATGTTCAGACAGGTGCGCGCACGCGCGCGCGCGCACACACACACACACACACTCACTGACAAGCATGTACACACACTCAAAGACATATACACGCATACACACACACATGCTCACAGACAGGCGGACACACACACATGCTCACAGAAGGGCGCACACACACGCTCATAGACAGGAGCACACACACATGCTCACAGACGGGTGCACACACACACACACATGCTCACAGAAGGGCGCACACACGCTCATAGACAGGAGCACACACACATGCTCACAGATGGGTGCACACACATGCTCACAGATGGGCGCACACACACACACACACATGCTCGCAGACAGGTGCACACACACACATGCTCACAGAAGGGCGCACACACACACTCATAGACAGGAGCACACACACATGCTCACAGACGGGTGCACACACAGACACACACGCATGCTCACAGAAGGGCGCACACACACACACACATGCTCACAGACAGGCGCACACACACACATGCTCATAGAAGGGCGCACACACACATGTTCACAGACGGGTGCACACACACACACACACTCACAGACGGGTGCACACACACACACACACACAAATGCTCACAGACGGGCGCGCACACACACGCTCATAGACAGGAGCACACACACACACGCACATGCTCACAGACGGGCGCACACACACACTCATAGACAGGAGCACACACACACACGCACATGCTCACAGACGGGCGCGCGCACACACGCACATGCTCACAGACGGGCGCGCGCACACACACACATGCTCACAGACGGGCGCGCACACACACTCATAGACAGGAGCACACACACATGCTCACAGACGTGCGCGCACACAGATACACACATGCTCACAGACGGGCGCACACACACGCTCATAGACAGGAGCACACACACACACACACACGCTCATAGACAGGAGCACACACACACGCACATGCTCACAGACGGGGGAGCACACACACACACTCACAGACGGGTGCACACACACACACACACACAAATGCTCACAGACGGGCGCGCACACACACGCTCATAGACAGGAGCACACACACACACGCACATGCTCACAGACGGGCGCACACACACACTCATAGACAGGAGCACACACACACACGCACATGCTCACAGACGGGCGCGCGCACACACGCACATGCTCACAGACGGGCGCGCGCACACACACACATGCTCACAGACGGGCGCGCACACACACTCATAGACAGGAGCACACACACATGCTCACAGACGTGCGCGCACACAGATACACACATGCTCACAGACGGGCGCACACACACGCTCATAGACAGGAGCACACACACACACACACACGCTCATAGACAGGAGCACACACACACGCACATGCTCACAGACGGGGGAGCACACACACACACACATGCTCACAGACGGGCGCGCACACACACTCATGCTCACAGATGGGCGCGCACACACATAGACAGGAGCACACACACGCACATGCTCACAGACGGGCGCGCACACACACACATACACACACACACACACGCACATGCTCACAGACAGGCGGACACACACACACAAATGCTCACAGATGGACACACACGCACATGCTCACAGATGAGCGCACACACACACACGCACATGCTCACAGACAGGCACACACACACACACAAATGCTCACAGACAGGGGTGCACACACACACATGCTCACAGACGGGCACAGACATGCTCACAGATGGGCGCGCGCGCACACACGCACATGCTCACAGACACACACACACAAATGCTCACAGACGGGGGCGCGCACACACACACGCACATGCTCACAGACGGGCACACACATGCTCACAGACGGGCGCACACACACACGCACATGCTCACAGACGGGCGCGCACACACACGCACACAAATGCTCACAGACAGGCGCACACACACGCATATGCTCACAGACGGGTGCACACACAACACAAATGCTCACAGACAGGCGCGCGCATACATAATTAGTTCCTAGCCCACTCTGCAGCATGGCCCTTGGTCTTGAAGTTGCTGAGCAGCAACAAGCACCTGACTGACATGTACCAATATTGGATGGGGCATCACTGGGTGGGGCATCACTGGTGGGGCATCACTGGTTGGGGTATCACTGGGTGGGGCATCACTGGGTGGGACATCTTTGTGTAGGTCATCACTGGGTGGGGCATCACTGGGTTGGTCATCACTGGTTGGGTCATCACTGAGTAAGTCATCACTGGATGGGGCATCACTGGGTCAGGCATCATTGGGTAGGTCATCACTGGGTGGGGCATCATTGGGTAGGTCATCACTGGGTAGGGCATCACTGGGTGGGGCATCACTGGGTAGGTCATCACTGGGTGGGGCATCATTGGGTGGAGCATCATTGGGTAGGTCATCACTGGGTGGAGCATCACTGGGTGGGGCATCACTGGGTAGGTCATCACTGGGTAGTTCATCACTGGGTAGGTCATCACTGGGTAGATCATCACTGGGTAGTTCATCACTGGGTGGGGCATCACTGGGCAGGTCATCACTGGGTGGGGCATCACTGGGTTGAGCATCATTGGGTAGGTCATCACTGGGTTGGGCATCACTGGTTAGGTCATCACTAGGTGTGTCATCACTAGGTGGGGCATCACTGGGTGGGGCATCATTGGTAGGTCATCACTGGGTGGGCATCACTGGGTAGGTCATCACTAGGTGTGTCATCACTAGGTGGGGCATCACTGGTTGGGGCATCACTGGGTAGGTCATCACTGGGTAGGTCATCACTGGGTGGGGCATCACTATGTAGGTCATCACTGTGTAGGTCATCACTGGGTGGGGCATCACTGCGTAGGTCATCACTGGGTAGGTCATCACTGGGTGGGGCATCACTGTGTAGGTCATCACTGGGTAGGTCATCACTGGGTGGAGCAACACTGGGTAGGTCATCACTGGGTAGGGTATCACTGGATAGGTCATCACTGGGTGGGGCATCACTGTGTGGGGCATCACTGGTTGGGTCATCACTGGGTAGGTCATCATTGGGTAGTTCATCACTGGGTGGGGCATCATTGTGTCAGTCATCACTGGGTGGGCAACACTGGGTAGGTCATCACTGTGTGGGGCATCACTGTGTAGGTCATCACTGGGTAGGTCATCACTGGATGGGGCATCACTGGGTGGGGCATCACTGGGTAGGTCATCACTGGGTGGGGTATCACTGGGTAGGGCATCACTGGGTAGGTCATCACTGAGTGGGTCATCACTGGGTGGGGCATCACTGGGTGGTTCATCACTGGGTAGGTCATCACTGGGTAGGTCATCACTGGGTGGGTCATCACTGGGTAGGTCATCACTGGGTGGGTCATCACTGGGTGGGGCATCACTGGGTGGTTCATCACTGGGTAGGTCATCACTGGATGGGGCATCACTGGGTGGTTCATCACTGGGTGGGGCATCACTGGGTGGTTCATCACTGGGTAGGTCATCGCTGGGTGGGTCATCACTGGGTGGGTCATCACTGGGTAGATCATAACTGTGTGGGTCAAGAAGTGATCCCAACAGTGATCCCACCAGCTGACCAAGTTTGAGCTGGACAGGTGAGTGCTTGTGGAGGTGAGGTGAGGTGAGTGTGGGCACTTCTGTCAGACACCTACCACTACGTATACCTGAAAAGTGGAAAAATTCTGCACATTTTTTTATTTCCAAGCAATTGGGAAATGCAGAATTTATCATGCAGCAGAATGTTTAATACTTGTAACTTGCTGGATTGCTGGAAAAATGTCTACTTTCCAACAGTCTGCGCATTTGATCATTGTAGCCAATTGAACAAACTCTAGGGCAGTTTGTGGGGAAGACAGAAACTCGAAAAATAATTTCTGCAATTCATATCCAGATTGTGGCCACTATCAATGCTGAGGTTATTTAAACTTGCATTCTTTATTTCTGTGTGAACCTGTGTTCACATTACCTCATGGAACCATGCAATATTCTCACAGGAGTGCAATTCCCAAACATAGTCTGTGCACGATCATTCTGAATTTGACTGCTGGGAGTTACTTTCTGAACTCCGGAAATAAAATGTTAATTTTATGCCCTTCCCAAGTTCAAATATCACTAACTAGTTCTTCATTCAGTGAAAACATCCACCAAAACATTATTTGTGTTCTTTCAATAATCATCCTGACCTTCTCTTCTCTCTCGACAGTGCGGCCGAAGTGCTGAAAACTTTGACAAGTTCTTCACACGAGGACAACCAGTGTTAACGCCACCTGACCAGCTAGTTATAGCTAACATTGACCAGACCGAGTTTGAAGGATTCTCATTTGTAAACCGAGAATTTGTCCACCCCAGTTTAACCAACGTTGTATGAAACGCAGGACAAGCAGCAACAGCAAATAGGCCTTTGTTTAAATTGTCTAGAATAAATCAGCAATTAACTTTACAAGATAATAATGTTCCAAAAAAGTTAAGGAACAAGCACTTTTGATTTTTAGAAAAAAAATTAATATACATTAAAGAGATTTATTGACAATTTTAACGTCCAGCTTTAAATCAGTCTAATATAATTGTGAATCATTCTGATAACTAAAAGACAAGAAGGTTTTAAAGAAGCATTCTCCTCTGCTGGATCTAAGTTTTTTTTAAAATGCTGAGATACAAATTGCAATATACAAATGGCCCTGGCCAAGGGACCAGCTCTTTCGTTTTGTCTTCCCAATAATCAAAGATGGTCAGCTGTCTCAGTATCAAAAGCAACTGTTTCTCCAAAATATGTTGTGGATGAACTATGTTTGAGGAAATCCAAATTTGTATCTCATAACATTCTCTATCTGTAACTTGCACTAATGTATCAAATTGATATTTCCATTTTGAATGCGGAACAAGGAACCTGAAGGTATTGCAGGGAATTAGTTAAAAAGGGAAGCAGAGGATTAAAACAAACGATCAAATTCTGTTGGTATTTTAACATGTACTAGAAATCACTGTTCCAAGTAGCTACTGAGAGGATGTAATACATTTTCTCCTGTGAATCACATTCAGTTTAACATGTTCCTGTTCAAAAATACAGAAACTAAATTTAGTGCACACAACTAATATTCAGTGCAGGAATTGATTCTGCTACTTTTATATCAAACTGCAAAGAATGCTGTGCTACAATTGTCTAGCTCATACCTTGTTACAGTTTATCATATGGGATGAGTTTTTTTTAGGAATAGCAGCATTCATCTTGCAGCAGAGCTTTGGCTTTGATTTTGGTAGAGCATATCTTCAATGTATTATCGGAGCAACGACTTCATACAACAGCGTGTGGCAAAACTGTCTTTCATTGTATTAAAACATGCAATGAAACCATGTTATTGCATCTCTAAAATAGCATTCAATTACCTGAGCGACATTTTGAGAAAAACAGTGTGGCACGTCTCATGACAGTCTCCCTTTAAAATGCTGACTGAAAGTTTTCTCAAACTTTTAAAAGACCTATTGCAATTTTTAATCTAAGGAACAGATTTTTTTCTTCTGAAGGCGTTTGCTTGTACTGTTAGAAAGCAACCTTTCAAAGAAAATACATTCAAAACCTATTAAAGTACTTGTTGTATTGTTTAGCTCCTGTACTTATCACTACAAGTAAACAAAACTATTTTGGTCAAACTTACTTTATTTTTCTTAAGGTTGAACAGTAAATGCTAAATCTTAAAAAAAGCCACATTTAAGTCCATGTGCGCACCTTCATTCAGTTTATGAAATGGGAGTCAGTTAGGATCGTGTTGCCTTGATTTTGGAAACAGTAATTTAGTAACTCACTATTCTACCTTTAAGAAATGCATGTTGGAATACAATATAGCATGTTGTTGATAGGTGCTGTATGCAACAGCATTATGAAAGCACGTATGTTTGGCTGTTGGTCTAAACAGTGTTTGCTATATCCAAGTTGAAAGTGCACCTTTTTAAAAAAAATACAAACTACAATTGAAAATAGCAAGTTCTTTTTAAGTCGCATCCTTCTTCAGTGCTTGTTGTTCTGGTTGATGGTCACACTCATTTCTACTTTTGTCATATTGCATAATTCAAAGTGACATGCCTGAATCTGCCAATTTATTGAAGATATAGAAAGTATATGTACACACCCATACCCTGGTACCTGAAACATCAATATTTAAAACAAGCATTAATTGATGCTGAATGCAAAAATTTTAAGTGAATGAGAAAGGTGAATAAAATATATAAAACACGTATGAAACACTGCTATGTGATATCTTTCACAATTTATAGTAAGTTTTTGGACCAAACGTTTTACTAATTGTGTTTACTTAGTCAGCTTGAGTACAAATATTTACTGAATGGAAGGTGCTAGGAGGGGGAAATGCTTGTAAATTAAATGCTAATATCAATGTATAATATATATTCTCTTAAAATTGAAGAAAAGGTTCAATGTTGATCAAGTGTCTGATCTTCAAATATCTCAAAATTATTTCAAAAGACAGCCCTCTCAAAAGATTAAGGAATTAACTTTGACATTAATCTGAATTTTTGTTTATTTTTGAATGAAATTAAGAAGATATAATTGAAGGAATGACTTGGAGAAACTTTTAAGTCCCTTGGTTTATGAGACCTGGAGTATAACGGTAATGTGTCACATTAAATCTTCTCCCTTAGATTGCCAGAACCAGTAAGCACCCCGTTTCTGCATCTCTTGTTAAATGTTATCCAGTTATTGTAATTCAAACTATTGTTTCTCCAAACCAATAAAACAGATAGCCAAGTAAAAATAGTTATTCACCTTCTTTGAAAAAGGGCTAAGTATTGAAAGGAATATTGATAATGAGACTGCCTCTTTAAGTATGTTTTGAAGCTGTTAAAAAGAACACTTGCATCACTGTACAGAACATTATGCAGGTTATGTTGTCAAAAATGATATGTACTGCTGAATAAGATATGTTTTCAGGTAATTTGTTACCCCACACTCCAAATAAAGCTTCAGCCACTCAACTCCCTGCTTTCAGTTGCTTTACACCAAATTGCCACACACTTTTTTAAGAGTTCTTTAAACAAAAGCTTTTACATTAACTTATAGATTATATATTTGATCAACATGAGTTTTAAGGTGACAATTCAATCACATGGCTTTGTATGTTTTCATAAACTGCTCGAGCTTAACTCTCTCAGCTTATATTCAACTGGCTTCTCCTGTTAAACTGCTGATTCGCCTGACACAGTCAATTGTACAC
Organism: Chiloscyllium plagiosum; assembly: GCF_037043375.1. Taxonomy (NCBI): domain Eukaryota; kingdom Metazoa; phylum Chordata; class Chondrichthyes; order Orectolobiformes; family Hemiscylliidae; genus Chiloscyllium; species Chiloscyllium plagiosum. Next base: position 53,357,340 of record NW_028270163.1, on the reverse strand, counting down.
TATTGACTGGCTGCAGACTTCATATCATTGCCTTATCAGCATCACTGCAAGTAAAACTAAAACGTGACTCTAGTTGAGTATGTAGATTCGCAGAATACAGCAATGACATCATTACCCTCCAGCAAGTAAATATAGTCCTGCATTTCAGACAGACCACTTAAAATGGGAGGTACAAATGACCTAGTCAACTGTTTTAGTGACAGGGAGAGAAAAATCAATCTCTCTGAATTATTTGGGATGCCCAAAAGTTTGCATTCTATGTAAATTAGAGCGATCACTAACATCTTGAAGTGACGGGTTTTCTGTATGGAAGGTTTTACGCGACATTTCATAGAAAAGCCTCCCATGTTTCCTCTCTTCACACTATTTTGGTGAATAAATATCCACATATCTAGAATTCACTTTTTTGTTAAAAGGTATGAACGTTCCAAACAGCACTGATATCAGGATTCTTCAACATTGACACATTTCATAAAAGCCTTCAAACCCAGTAACATTGCAGAAAACTACGTGAGGCTCAGCAGGAACTGCTACAATAATTTGAGGGAGTTTCTCGCTAAAATTGCACAGTGGCTGTCATGACTGAGGGAGTCGTTCTGACTGCAAAAATTCAATATATTCTGCAGGGTAAGCTATTACATCATCGTTGTCCTACAGATTTTTTTTAAAATCCAAAAATAATCAGCAGTTCAATTCACTTTAACTGAAGTTTCTCATTGTTTACACAGCGAGTAAAATTACAAGAAAATCACTTGAGAAACACAATATGTTCATATAAACCAAAAACAAAAATCACAGTTTCTCATCATGAAGGTGTTATTTCAAATTTCTGATTTGCAATGGCAAAAGTCATCTCCCCATCATTTATCATAAGCAGTCATATTATTCTCTTTAGCACTGAATTCTAATTAGGACCTGTAGTGAGCCGGAAAGGAAATGAGAACAGAAGACTCAATATTCACTTAGAAATTGGTAGATTACGGTACATTATCAAAATGCAATGTTTTACTTCATCTATTATATATTAAGAGACTTGCTTTCCTCAAATTGTTTTGCATGGTATTGTTTGTTATATGTTCATTGTAGTTTGACAATGTGTAAAAAATAAACAAAGTGGCTGTCAGAAGTGTTTGCTTTGATTTCATTGTCCCCCTGCAGGGTTTTTGTTACAGTTCTTCCTTGTCTAAAGATGATGCAAGTTATGGGGTGACAGGCACTGAGCTGACCAGGAAGCCACTGTCTGTGTTTAGTGTTAACCATTTCAGTGTCGAGGCCTCAGGGATCAGTCAGGGGTTCAAGGGTTACGGGAAGAACACAGAGAAGTGGACGTGAAGAACGTCAGATCAGCCATGTTCCTACTGAATGGTGGAGCGGGCTTGAGGGGCCAAATGGCCTACTCCCATTCCTGCTTCTCACGTGTTAAGCCAGATCCGTTTCACCACTGAAGTCCAGTCTCAACTTTCTGACACGTAATTATCAAGAATCCAAACTCATTTATTTCCTCACAAGCCTTGGGGCACAGGGGCCTATTGGCCCTTCCATTAAAATCAGCACAGTCTGAGCATCAGAGCTGGGACCTGGCTTTGATATGGCCAACCACTGCTCCAGGAATAAAACCCACTACCCATTTGGATCATCACAACACTTCCTTCCTAAAAGGTAAAGAATGGATTGGGCAATAAGGTGACACATTGTCAAGTTGTACATTTCTGCTGAGGCCTACTCGTGCAGTTTCCCCACATGCAGAGGTTCCTGATTTTAATTCAACTGTTCCATCCTCAGCCCCAACCCCAGCATGTGAATAACAGTTTCATTACTTGGATGTAGACTGCTTCAATTGGTATATGGTGAAATTGGGAACTAAATTCTACCATTTTTAAAATGGATTAATACTAGTAGAGGAAATGAATCACCAAACCATACTGTGACATAGATAAAACCATGTTGTCCCTGTAACAAGTGCTAATGCAATTAAAACTATAAACAGTCGAAGATTGTGTGAAGAAAACACTGTTTTGTCATGACTATATATAAAAAAACTTCAGATTGTTCCATTCCAATTGTGAAGTATGAAGTTTCATTTTATAAGTTAAACCTTCTAAGTAATCAAGTGGACATAAATCAATCTCTCAGTGGCAAAAATTGAATCAAATCTTAACTGAAAACTAAAGCAGTCAACTCCAAATGCAACAAATCCTGAACCACTTCCACAGCTGACAAGTAGCAGGTAATGTTCCTACCACACAAATGCCAGGCAATGACCGTCTCCAACCAGAGACAATCTCACCACAAACCTCTTGATGTTCAATGGCATTTCCATCACTGAAACGTTCCGGAAGTCACCAATGACCAAAAACTGAACTGGACTAGCCAAATACATTCTGGGGCTAAAAGAGCAGGTCAGAGCCTAGAAATCTTTCAGCAAATACCTGACACGATTCCCTAAAGTCTATCCACCATCTATAAGGCACAAGTCAGGAGTGTGATGGATTACTCCCCTCTTGCCTGGATGGGTGCAGCTCCAACAAAACACAAGAAACACAAGAAGACACCATCCAGGACAAAGCAGCCGCTTGATTAGCACCACATCCACAAACATTCACCCTCTCCACATTAACACTCAATAGTAGCAGTGTGTACCATCTACACGATGCATTGTAGAAATTCATCAAGGCTCCTTAGACAAGACACTCCATATCCATGACTGTCATCTGGAAGGACAAGGGCAGCAGAAACACGGGAACACCACTCGCTGCAAGCTCCCCTACAAGCCACTCACCATCATGACTTGGAAATATATCGCTGTTCCTTCACTGTCACTGGGTTAAAATCATCTGAAATTCCCTCCCTATTAGCATTGTGGGTCTACCTACAGCATCTGGACTGTAGTGGTTCAAGAAGGCAGTTCACCACCACCTTCTCAAGGCCTTGCAGCACCAGGGACCTAGCCTCAGGTGACTGTGTGGAGTTTGCAAGTTCTCCCTGTGTCTGCGTGGGTTTCCTCTAGGTGCTCCAGTTTCCTCCTGCAGTCCAAAGATGTGCAGGTTAGGTCGAATGGCCATGCTAACTTGTCCATAGTGTCCAGGGACATGCAGGCCAAGTGGGTTAGCCATGGGAAATGCAGGGTTATGGGTTAGGGTGGGGGGCCAGTGTGTTGGTGGGAAACTCCTCAGAGGTTTGGTGCAGTTTTGATGGGCCGACTGGATTCTTTCTGCACTGTGGAGATTCCATGATTTCATGAGCTGTGGACAGGCAATAAATGCTGGCCCAGCCAGTGATGTCCACATTCCATGAATGTGTCTTAAAATGTCTTATCAATGTTTCAGTGAGTTTAACAAAATATAGGGAAGTTAGGTCTGCAACAGCAGACCCCAGTTTATGTCAAGCTGATTGATGTGATTTGACCTCAAAATCAATGGCTTTGGATCAGGGTGAAGTATCCTAACTTCGATCCCGCAATTAAGTGAAAAGATATGTGGAAATTTGGAAAGGGAGACTGGCTCATGCTTGGCTGTGGTTCGGACAGCTTGATAATGCACCTTTTCGGAAATGAACAGTATCATAGAAATGACAAAAGGAAGTTGTGCGCGTGCCTTTTCACTGGAAAATTCCCTTTTCCACAAGCTTTTCTTTTCAGGGTCTGAACACTGTGCAACCATCAATGAACAGCCCCACCTTTAACCTATGACAGAGGAAAAGTCATTGTTGAAGTTAGTTTCATTCAGACACTGCCCAGGAACATCCTGGCACCAGAAACAGAAAAATCTCAGCCAAATTGTTGTGTAATAGTTATGATTCCAGCAACAGGAGATTTTACTCCTGATCTCGGCTGGATTTAAATAGGGGTTAAAGCAATAGAAACAGCACACGGTAAGTTCAAACACAGCCCAGACCTAGAAAGCTGCAAATCAAAGAGCCTGGGGCCTACAGTCATGTAATAACATCCAGGTACTGGGCTCATTGGCATGTTGAGCTCCTTAAAGAGTCATCACCCTAAAGATAAAACCACAATGTCTCCCTTTACCCCAATGATAGCTCTCATAATAGTTGAAAACACATAAAGATTGGGTAATGCCAAAATTAGTTTTACAGAGATAGAGTAAGTGCAGAACTTAAAGAATGTTGTTTTGGTGGATTGGATGATTCCTCTAATGGTTGCCCATTTAAAACAACAATGGGGTGAATCTATGTCTCACAAAGGGTCAGGAGTCTTTGTACTGCTTCCTGAAAAAGTGATGGAAGCAGAGTCTTTGAACATTTTTAAGTCAGTACTGAATAGATTCTTGCTGAATGAGGGGGAGTGGAAGGTTATTCTGAGTGAGGGAGCGGAAGTTTATTCTGAGTGAGGAGGTGGACGGTTATTCTGAGTGATGGGGGTGGGGTTTATTCTGAGTGAGGGGATGGAGGGTTATTCTGAGTGGGGGATGGAGGGTTATTCTGAGTGAGGGAGTGGAGGGTTATTCTGAGTGAGGGGATGGAGGGTTATTCTGAGTGGGGGATGGAGGGTTATTCTGAGGGGGGTTGGAGGGTTATTCTGAGTGAGGGGGTGGGGGTCACTCTGAGTGAGGGGGTGGAGGGTTACTCTGAGGGGGGGTTGTACGGTTATTCTGAGTGAGGGGGTGGGGGTTACTCTGAGTTGGGGATGGAGGGTTACTCTGAGTCGGGGGGGCGGAGGATTATTCTGAGTTGGGGGTGGAGGGTTATTCTAAGTCGGGGGGTAGAGGGTTATTCTGAGTGAGGGGGTGGAGGGTTATTCTGAGTGAGGGTGTGTAGAGGGTTTTTCTGAGTGAGGGAGTGGAGGGTTACTCTGAGAGGGGGTTGGAGGGTTATTCTGAGTGAGGGGGTGGGGGTCACTCTGAGTCGGGGGATGGAGGGTTATTCTGAGTCGGGGGGCGGAGGATTATTCTGAGTTGGGGTGGAGGGTTACTCTGAGTTGGGGGTGGAGGGTTATTCTGAGTGAGGGGTTGGAGGGTTATTCTCAGTGAGGGGTGGAGGGTTTTTCTGAGTGAGGGGGTGGAGGGTTACTCTGAGGGATGTTGGAGGGTTATTCTCAGTGAGGGGTGGAGGGTTTTTCTGAGTGAGGGGGTGGAGGGTTACTCTGAGGGGTGTTGGAGGGTTATTCTGAGTGAGGGGGTGGAGGGTTATTCTCAGTGAGGGGTGGAGGGTTATTCTCAGTGAGGGGTGGAGGGTTATTCTGAGGGGGGTTTGGAGGGTTATTCTGAGTGAGGGGGTGAGGAGTTATTCTGAGTGAGGGGTGGAGGGTTATTCTGAGGGGGGTTTGGAGGGTTATTCTGAGTGAGGGGGTGGGGGGTTATTCTGAGTGAGGGGGTGGAGGGTTATTCTGAGTCGGGGTGATGGTGGTGGAAGGTTATTGGAGGAATGACCAGGAGTATGGTTTGAACTTACAATCAGATCAGCTGCGATCTTATTAAATGGCAGTGCAGGATTGAGAGTGAAAATGGCCACCTCCTGCTCCTTGTCTATGTTGTGGTGTGTCCTTAGGGAAGTGTGGATTCCTTCTGTGGCTGTTCTCGGTTGATTTCCTCCTGGGTGTTCCTTGACATTGATAACATCTACCACGTTCACTCATGTTGGCTGGCCTTAGCTGATAGATCAAATACCTCCCCTGAGCTGGCCTCCGCCCCTCTTCAGTGTCACTCCACCAGGTGTCCTGCAGTAGGCCATTCGGCCCATTCAGTCTGGTCCAGCCTTCAACGGGATTACCACGATCTGAGAATCTTCAAATCCATTTTCCTGCCTTTTCCCCACAACCCTCAATTCCCTTACCTGTCTATCTCAGCCTTGAATATATTTAATATCCTAAGACCTGGGCTCACTATGCAAATTCGGAAGCGTCTGTGAGTAATCACGTTCCCACTGTGGCTGGTGCCTCTGCCAATTTGACCGACATGTCCTTGAGTCGCTCTGCACCAGGGGAAGAGTTGCGTACCACATTTGTCCTCCCATGTTCCTCTGAGAAGTGTAAGTACATCGCAGAGAATTTGGGCGCTTGCTCATTCAGCAAGATCACTTCCCTTCCAAACATGATCTCTCCCAGCAATAGTAACTCTCTTATCCCGAACTGTATCACGACAAGCTGAAAGCCTTGTTTCACTGCCCTACACTCACGTGAGCGATTTAATGGTGTGAATCGTTCACTCGGTGAGATTGCATGATCCTGGGTAACATTGGGATGAGGATGGCACATGATTCACACCTACATTCCCTCTCATTACCACAGCCACTGCACGGATGCTGAGGTAGGTGTGCGGCAGTGGCTGCTGACACCAGAACTGGACACATCGGTGGCTGAGGACCCTCACAGCAGTGGCTGTCCAAGCTTACAGGAAACACTGGCTCACACCCCATTTCCGCCACACAGGACCCATTGCCAGAACTGACTCTTCAGGTGCAGCCTGTGTTTGTTGTTCATTCCTTCATCCATTAACCACTCAGCAAATGCAAGCACCTTTGCTGTGATCCACACAGAAAGCGTCTGTTGTTGAAATCAAAGAGGGATACGTCCTGTACCAGATTGAGGCTGTCTAGTCTCTCTGTGATAGCAGACAAGTGGTCGACTGGGGAAGAAGGAGGTTGGTGTTGTGCTGGTAGTTGGTGCAGAGATTACAACTGAGCTTGGGAAGGAATGCAAGAACACATTCCTTCTTGCATAGGGTAGAAGATAGATAGATAGATAGATAGATAGATAGATAGATAGATAGATAGATAGATAGATAGATAGATAGATAGATAGATAGATAGATAGATAGATAGATAGATAGATAGATAGATAGATAGATAGATAAATGCATACTTTAATAAACATTCTTGCATATATATACTTCCATTTTTATTAAATATATTTCCTCATATAAGTGTGTGTAACAGTAATTTTAAAATGTGTGTGTAAAGGCTGTTTGTGGTTGTCAAATATCTGTAGACTAATGTGTGCAGCTTCATTGTTCAGAAGGTTTGGTCTCCCCCTGATCATCTGGGATTACAGCTGCTATACAATATTGAGTACAAAAAACGGGGAGGCTGTGCTGAGTCAGTGTGTAGACTGTGGCCAGGCCACATCGAGGGTCCTGTTCCGGTCACCAGCCTTTCAGAAAGATGTGAGCGTTTTTGTGAAGTTGTGGAGGAGGGTTAACGGAAAGGTTCCAGGACGTTAGCCTGAGTGACAAGGTCAGCCCGGGGGGAGCAGTGGGTTCATCTTGGAGTGAGGAATGAAGGAGGCGGAGACAATGATAACAGATGTAGATAAAGCAGACCAGGAGAGACTTTCATTAGTGGATGTCATGAGGACTAAGGCATACAGATTTAAGGTTTCAGACAAGAAATGTAGGAATCTGGGGAAGAAATTATTTATTCCGCTTTTGTCCAACTTCCCTTCTCTTTTCCCTTCCCCCCTCCATTCCCCTATCCTCCACCCAATTCCCCTATCCTCCACCCAATTCCCCTATCCTCCCCCATTCTCCTAACCTCCCCCCATTCCCCGATCCTCCCTCCATTCCCCTATTCTCCCCATTCCCCTATCCTCCCTCCATTCCCCCCCGCTCCCCAATTCCCCTATCCTCCCTCCATTCAACTCCCCTCCCCATTCCCCTCCCCTCCCCATTCCTCTACCCTTCCTCCATTCCCCTATCCTCCCTCCAATCCCCTCACTCCCCATTCCCCTATCCTCCCCATTCCCCTCACTCCCCCATTCCCCTATCCTCCCCATTCCCCTTATCTCCCTCCATTTCCCTATACCCATTCTCCTATCCCACCTCCATTCCTCTCCCCTCCCTCCATTCCCATATCCCCGTTCCCCTCCCCTCCCCATTCCCCATCATCCCTCCATTCGCCTATCCTCCCTCCATTCCCCTCCCCTCCCCATTCCCCTATCCTCCCCATTCCCCACCCCTCCCCATTCCCCTATCCTTCCCATTCCCCACCCCTCTCTCCATTCTCCTATCCTCCCCCATTCCCCTATCCTCACTCCATTTCCCCTATCCTCCCCCAATCCCCTATCCTCCCCCATTCCTCTGCCCTCTCCATTCCCCAATCCTCCCCATTCCTCTCCCCTCCCTCCATTCCCCATCCTCCCCCCATTTCCCTATCCTCCCCAATCCCCTCCCCTCCCCATTCCCCTATCTTCCCTCCATTCGCCTATCCTCCCTCCATTCCCCTCCCCTCCCCATTCCCCTATCCTCCCCATTCCCCTGCCCTCCCTCCATTCCCCATCCTCCCCCATTCCCCTCACTCCCCCAATTCCCCTAACCTTCCTCCATTCCCCTATCCTCCCCCATTCCCCTATCCTCCCTCTATTCCCCTCTCCTCCCTCCATTCCCCTCCGCTCCCCCATTCCCCTATCCTCTCTCCATTCCACTATCCTCCCTCCATTCCCCTCCGCACCTCATTCCCCTATCCTCTCTCCATTTCCCTCCCCTCCCCATTCCTCTCCCCTCCCTCCATTCCCCTATCCTCCCTCCATTCCCCTCACTCCCCCATTCCCCTATCCTCCCCCATTCCCCTCACTCCTCCATTCCCCATTCTCCCCCATTCCCCTTATCTCCCTCCATTCCCCTATCCCTATTTCCCTTCCCCCCTCCATTCCTCTCCCCTCCCTCCATTCACCTATCCCCATTCCCCTCCCCTCCCCATTCCCCTATCCTCCCTCCATTCCCCTCCCCTCCCCATTCCCCTATCCTCCCCCATTCCCCTCACTCCCCCATTCCCCTATCCTCTCTCCATTCCACTCTCCTCCCTCCATTCCCCTCCGCACCTCATTCCCCTATCCTCTCTCCATTTCCCTCCCCTCCCCATTCCTCTCCCCTCCCTCCATTCCCCTATCCTTCCTCCATTCCCCTCACTCCCCCATTCCCCTATCCTCCCCCATTCCCCTCACTCCTCCATTCCCCATTCTCCCCCATTCCCCTTATCTCCCTCCATTCCCCTATCCCTATTTCCCTTTCCCCCTCCATTCCTCTCCCCTCCCTCCATTCCCCTATCCCCATTCCCCTCCCCTCCCCATTCCCCTATCCTCCCTCCATTCCCCTATCCTCCACCTATTCCCCATCCTCCCTCCATTCCCCTCCGCTCCCCCATTCCCCTATCCTCCCTCCATTCCCATCCCCTCCCCATTCCCTATCCTCCCTCCATTCCCCTCCCCTCCCCATTCCCCTATCCTCCCTCCATTCCCCTCCCCTCCCCATTCCTCTCCCCTCTCTCCATTCCCCTCACTCCCCCATTCCCCTGTCTTCCCCCATTCCCCTTATCTCCCTCCATTCCCCTATCGCCCCTCCATTCCTCTCCCCTCCCTCCATTCCCCTATCCCCCATTCCCCTGCCCTCCCCATTCCCCTCCCCTCCCTCCATTCCCCATCCTCCCTATTCCCCTCACTCCCCCAAGTCCCCTAGCCTCCCTCCATTCCCCTATCCTTCCCCCATTCCTCTCCCCTCCCCATTCCCCTATCTCTCCATTCCCCTCCCACCATTCCTCTCCCCTCCTTCCATTCCCCTATCCTGCCTCCATTCACCTCCCCTCCCCTATTCCTCTCCCCTCCCTCCATCCCCCTATCCTCCCCCCATTCCCCTATCCTCCCCATTTCCCTATCCTCCCTCCATTCCCCTATCCTCCCTCCATTCCCCTATCCTCCCCCCATTCCCCTATCCTCCCCGTTCACCTCACTCCCCCATTCTCCTATCCATTCCTCTCCCCAACCCCATTCCTCTCCCCTCCCTTCATTCCCCTCCCCTCCCCCATTTCTCCCCTACTTTCATTCCCCTATCCTATCCCTATTCCCCTATCCTCCCCCATTCCCCTCACTCCCCCATTCCCCATCCTCCCTCCAATCCCCTATCCTCGCCCCATTCCCCAATCTTCACCCCATTCCCCCATACTCTCCATTCCCCATCCTCCCCCCATTCCCCAATCTTCACCCCATTCCCCCATACTCTCCGTTCCCTAGACTCCCTCCATTCCTCTATCCTCCTGCAGCCTCCTCACATCCCTGAGGGCTCCTTCCTTCACTCCACTTGAAATCCCAGATGCTCTCCCTCCACATTTCTCCATCCCTGGGCTCTCCCCCCTTCCTTCCAACATTGTCAGTTTGGATTTTATTACCACCAGACCGAACAATGTCAGTGCTCTCCACATCAGCCTCCCATCTTTCAAAGACCTGAGCTGGTCCCAATTCTGGCTGATTGCAGTCAAACCCACTGGAAGTCCTGGTTATCCAGCACTCCCCGGCCTGCTGACATATACTGGCTGACAATCCTCTAGCATCTTGCTTTTAAACATTCTCAGCATTTTGTTCAAATGCCCCTTTTGCTCCAGCAGCATGGACCTCTGTCAGCTCCTGCAATCCCACATCCTTCTGGGGAGTTGATACATTCCCACTTATGCACAGACACAAATATAAATGGCATATATCTATACATTCCTCCCACTTACCTTCACTCAGGCCATTAGGTGTGAGGTTTCAAACTGCAAATTCCTCGTCAGGAACTCTCCTTTTCCTTTCTTCCCTTTGGTAATAAGGAGATGTATCTGTAAAATCATTTCTCCAAAATGAACAACTTTGCCTTGTAATTATGGGCTGTTAATGAAGATTTAAAACACAGAGAGGTACAAGGCATTAGATTGAGTGTAATTATGAGTTATTCAGGGATTTAATTTCTGTCAGAATCTCCAATATGTTCATTGGCACCATTTATTTGAAAAGAAGCAGAGAAACATCAAATATACCAAAGCCTAGGTGTTAAAACAGCACCTTAAAAAAACTGTTCAATTTTCATCTTAAATTTGGAAATGTAAAACACGTAAACTGAAATCGGAATCTTGTCACATTGATCCACAGGACTCAGCTTTTCAATCTCCAAATCTATTTCACATCTGTTTGTAATTTCATCAAAACGTGTGAAAGAATGATTGGGGAATGTGCCAGAGTCAATGTTTGTCTCCAACTCCCAACAATCTAACCGTGCTGGCCCACAGTGGGAGTCAGATTGTGCTAGATTCGGCACAGTGAAATGGCATCATGAATTGACAATCGATTTGTCAATGCTGCATCAGTTTTTGCTTCCCATTGCCAAGCCTTTGAGCTTCAAAGCAAGTGAAATCCAGAGTGAGAGCAAGGGAACATGTCCCCAAGAGGAACTGTCATGTTGTGAATTTCAACGAAGTAAAGACTGATCGAGGTGACAAAATAACCGCCTCATTTTCAGCACCCACCAACTAACACTCCCCCAGAATGCTGTGGCTCCTATCCATCAGCCTCCCTTCAGGTGATTTCACAATGTGCCTCCCCTACCTCAGTAATCCCCACCTCCCATACCTCAGTAATCCCCACCTCCTACACCTCAGTAATCCCCACCTCCAATACCTCAGTAATCCCCATCTCCAATACCTCAGTAATCCCCACCTCCTATACCTCAGGAATACCCACCTCCAATACCTCAGTAATACCCTCCTCCAATTACTCAGTAATGCCAACCTGCCATTACTCAGTAATCTGCACCTCCCCTACCTCGGTAATCTGCACCTCCGATAACTCAGTAATCCCCACCTCCCAAGCCTCAGTAATGCCCACCTCCCATACCTCAGTAATCCCCAATCTCGCATCCCTCAGTAATACACCTCCCATACCTCAGTAATCCCCACCTTCCATACCTCAGTAATCTGCATCTTCCATACCTCAGTAATCCCCATCTTCCATACCTCAGTAATCCCCGCCTCCCATACCTCAGTAATCCTCACCACCCATACCTCAGTAATCCCCACCTCCCATACCTCAGTAATCCTCACCATCCATACATCAGTAATATCCACCTTCCACACCTCACTAATCCCCACTTTCCCTACCTCAGTTATCCCCACCTCCCATGCCTGAGTAATCCCCACCTCCCATGCCTCAGTAATGCCCACCTCCCATACCTCAGTAATCCCCACCTTCCTTACCTCAGTAATCCCCACCTCCCATACCTCAGTAATCCCCACCTCCCATACCTCAGTAATAACCACCTTCCATATCTCAGTAATCTGCACCTCCCATACCTTAGTAATTCCCCTCCTTCCTTACCTCAGTAATGCCCACCTCCTATACCTCAGTAATCCCCACCTCCTATACCTCAGTAATGCCCACCTCCTGTACCTCAGTAATCCCCACCTCCCATACCTCAGTAATCCCCACCTCCCATACCTCAATTATCCCCACCTCTCATACCTCAGTAATCCCCACCTCCCATGCCTCAGTAATGCCCACCTCCCATACCTCAGTAATCCCCACCTTCCTTACCTCAGTAATCCCCACCTCCCATACCTCAGTAATCCCCACCTCCCATACCTCAGTAATAACCACCTTCCATATCTCAGTAATCTGCACCTCCCATACCTTAGTAATCCCCACCTTCCTTACCTCAGTAATGCCCACCTCCTATACCTCAGTAATCCCCACCTCCTATACCTCAGTAATGCCCACCTCCTGTACCTCAGTAATCCCCACCTCCCATACCTCAGTAATCCCCATCTCCCATACCTCAGTTATCCCCACCTCTCATACCTCAGTAATCCCCACCTCCCATGCCTCAGTAATCACCACCTCCCATACCTCAGTAATCCCCACCTTCCCTACCTCAGGAATCCCCACCTTTCTTACCTCAGTAATCCCCATCTCCCATACCTCAGTAATCCTCATCTCCAATTACCTCAGTAATACCCACCTTTCATATCTCAGTAATCTGCACCTCCATACCTCAGTAATCCCCACCTCTAATACCTCAGTAATACCCACCTTCCATATCTCAGTAATCTGAACCTCCCATACCTCAGTAATCCCCACCTCTCATGCCTCAGTAATCCGCACCTTCCTTACCTCAGTAATGCCCACCTCCCATACCTCAGTAATCCCCACCTCCCATACCTCAGTAATGCCCATCTCCATACCTCAGTAATCCCCACCTCCCATACCTCAGTAATCCCCACCTCCCATACCTCAGTTATCCCCACTTTCCATACCTCAGGAATCCCCACCTTCCTTACCTCAGTAATCCCCATCTCCCATACCTCAGTAATACCCACCTTCCATGTCTCAGTAATCTGCACCTCCATAGCTCAGTAATCCCCACCTCTAATACCTCAGTAATCCCCACCTCCCATACCTCAGTAATCTCCACCTCCCATACCTCAGTAATCCCCACCTTCCCTACCTCAGGAATCTCCACCTTCCTTACCTCAGTAATCCCCATCTACCATACCTCAGTAATACCCACCTTCCATATCTCAGTAATCTGCACCTCCATACTTCAGTAATCCCCACCTCTAATACCTCAGTAATACCCACCTTCCATATCTCAGTAATATGCACCTCCCATACCTCAGTAATCCCCACCTCTCATGCCTCAGTAATCCCCACCTCCCATACCTCAGTAATCCCCACCTCTCATACCTCAGTAATCCCCACCTCCCATGCCTCAGTAATCCCCACCTCCCATACCTCAGTAATCCCCACCTTCCCTACCTCAGGAATCCCTACCTTCCCATACCTCAGTAATCCCCATCTCCCATACCTCAGTAATACCCACCTTCCATATCTCAGTAATCTGCACCTCCATACCTCAGTAATCCCCACCTCCTATACCTCAGTAATCCCCACCTCCCATACCTCAGTAATCCCCACCTTCCCTACCTCAGGAATCCCCACCTTCCCTACCTCAGGAATCCCCATCTCCCATACCTCAGTAATCCCCATCTCCCATACCTCAGTAATACCCACCTTCCATATCTCAGTAATCTGCACCTCATACCTCAGTAATCTCCACCTCCCATACCTCAGTAATACTCACCTTCCATATCTCAGTAATCTGCACCTCCCATACCTCAGTAATCCCCACCTCTCATGCCTCAGTAATGCCCACCTCACATACCTCAGTAATCCCCACCTTCCTTACCTCAGTAATCCCCATCTTCCATACCTCAGTAATCCCCATTTCCCATACCTCAGTAATCCCCATCACCCATACTGCAGTAATCCCCATCTCCCATACCTCAGTAATACCCACCTTCCATATCTCAGTAATCCCCATCTCCCATACCTCAGTAATCCCCATCTCATACCTCAGTAATACCCACCTTCCATATCTCAGTAATCCCCATCTCCCATACCTCAGTAATCCCCATCTCCCATACCTCAGTAATACCCACCTTCCATATCTCAGTAATCTGCACCTCCATACCTCAATAATCCCCACATTCCTTACCTCAGTAATCCTCACCTCCTATACCTCAGTAATCCCCATCTCCCATACCTCAGTAATATCCACCTTCCATATCTCAGTAATCTGCACCTCCCATACCTCAGTAATCCCTATCTCCCATACCTCAGTAATCTGCACCTCCATACCTCAATAATCCCCACCTTCCTTGCTCCATTCCATTCACACCAGTTTACTCCTCGTCCCCTCAGTTTTTTAATTGCAAAAATATACTTTATTCACAAAAACAGTTCCCTACATTTGCATATACTGAGGCAGTTATAGTGTCATAGAATCATACAGCACAGAAACGGAACTTTCGTCCCAAATTGTCCATGCTAACCTAGTTTCCCAAACTAAAATTAAACCCATTTGCCTGCGTTTGGCCCCTATCCCTCTCAACCCTTCCTATCCATGTACCCACCTGAATCTCTGTTCAATGTTGTATGGGTGGGTGTAAAAGGCCACTCCTTTGAAGGGGATTATCATTCCTGTCGTGGTCATCTGCTGCTGCAATCGTTCTTATTGTGTGAGCAAGCTGGGACTGACAGTATTGATATCGTCACTGCTGCCCGTACCGAGTTGGCTGCATTTCCTGCAAGTGACCAGACTTATAGCAACATTTCATTCATGGATGGCACTTTGGAATGTACTGTGGCTGTAAAAGTAGCAACACAAACACAGGCTGCTACAGACCTTGACTCAACTGTGGTGTGTCCTTTCAAACTCTGAGATCATGATCACAGCAGTAAAACCTGCCATCCCTTCTCCTACTGCGGTGATCCCTTCCAGACCAACTCCGACTCGTCTTTCCCAACTACTCGGAAGCATCCCACTTTCCCTGAGATGTCTCCATGGTTACTGTATTGAAGCTCTTTTAGTCAATAAACAATAGCTCTGCACAATCTTTGCTTAACAAGAGGAGCAAAACATTGGAATTTGTCCAAAGTTTGGGTGAAGATTTGTAGCTCGGGTGCTCGTTGTTGTGGTTCTGTTCGCCGAGCTGGGAATTTGTGTTGCAGACATTTCATCCCCTGTCTAGGTGACATCCTCAGTGCTTGGGAGCCTCCTGCGAAGCACTTCTGTGATGTTTCCTCCGGCATTTATAGTGATTTGTATCTGCCGCTTCCGGTTGTCAGTTCCAGCTGTCCGCTGCAGTGGCAGGTATATTGGGTCCAGGTCGATGTGTTTATTGATTGAATCTGTGGATGAGTGCCATGCCTCTAGGAGTTCCCTGGCTGTTCTCTGTTTGGCTTGTCCTATAATAGTAGTGTTGTCCCAGTCGAACTCTTGTTGCTTGTCATCTGCGTGTGTGGCTACTAGGGATAGCTGGTCGTGCCGTTTCGTGGCTAGTTGATGTTCGTGGATGCGGATCGTTAGCTGTCTTCCTGTTTGTCCTATATAGTGTTTTGTGCAGTCCTTGCATGGGATTTTGTACACTACATTGGTTTTGCTCATGCTGGGTATCGGGCCGTTCGTTCTGGTGAGTTGTTATCTGAGAGTGGCTGTTGGTTTGTGTGCTGTTATGAGTCCTAGTGGTCGCAGTAGTCTGGCTGTCAGTTCAGAAATGCTCTTGATGTATGGTAGTGTGGCTAGTCCTTTGGGTTGTGGCATGTCCTCTTTTCATTGTCTTTCCCTTAGGCATCTGTTGATGAAATTGTGGGGGTATCCGTTTTTGGCGAATACATTGTATAGGTGTTCTTCTTCCTCTTTTTGCAGTTCTGGTGTACTGCAGTGTGTTGTGGCCCTTTTGAATAGTGTCTTGATGCAACTTCGTTTGTGTGTATTGGGGTGGTTGCTTCCGTAGTTCAGGACTTGGTCTGTGTGTGTGGCTTTCCTGTGTACCTATGTGGTGAATTCTCCGTTCGGTGTTCTCTGTACCCTCACGTCTAGGAATGGGAGTTGATTGTCCTTTTCTTCCTCTCTAGTGAATCGGATTCCTGTGAGTGTGGCGTTGATGATCCGGTGTGTGTTCTCCATTTCTGTGTTTTTAATGATTACAAAGGTGTCATCAACATATCTGACCCAGAGTTTGGGTTGAATTTGCGGTAAGACTGTTTGTGCTAACCTTTGCATTACCGCTTCTGCTATGAGTCCCGAGATCGGTGAGCCCATGGGTGTTCCGTTGATTTGTTCATATATTTGGTTGTTGAATGTGAAGTGTGTTGTGAGGCACAGGTCTGGTAGTTTGAGTATACCGTCTTTGTTGATAGGTTCCCCATCTTGTTGTCTGTTCTGTATGTCCAGCAGGTTGGCTATTGTTTCTCTGGCTAGGGTTTTGTCGATAGAGGTGAACAGTGCTGTTACGTCGAATGAGACCATGGTTTCTTCCTTGTCTATGTGTATATTTCTGATGATATCCAAGAATTCCTGTGTTGTCTGTATAGAGTGTCTGGATCCGCTGATCAGGTAGGAGAAAGTGAGGACTGCAGATGCTGGAGATCAGAGCTGAAAATGTGTTGCTGAAGAAGGGCTCATCCCCGAAACGTTGATTCTCCTGCTCCTTGGATGCTGCCGGCCTGCTGCGCTTTTCCAGCAACACATTTTCCGCTGATCAGGTGTTTCAGTTTCTGCTGTAGTTCTTTTGCCAGTTTGTGTGATGGTGTCCCTGGTAGTGATACTATGGGTCTGAGTGGGATGTCTGGTTTGTGCACTTTAGGTAGTCCATAGAATCTGGGGGTGTTATTGCTTTCAGGTTTCATTCTCTGTAGGTCCGACCTGGTTATCTGTCCTTTTTTTGTAGGTTCCTCAGTGTGTTGTTTATCCTATTGGTGAGCTGTGGGGTGGGGTCAAACTCCCTCTTTTGGTAGGTGTTGGTATCTGCAAGTAGTTGTTGTGCTTTTTGGATGTACTCTGCTTTGTCCAGGATGACCATCATTCTGCCTTTGTCTGCTGGTAGTATGATTATGTTCTTATCGTTTCTTAGTGCTTTTAGTGCTTCCCTCTCCTTGGTGTTGAGGTTATGTGTTTGTCCTTTCCTTGTTATCAGGGGTACGATACTTTGTCTCACTGTTTGTTGTGTCTCTTCTGTCAGTCCATTGTTCCTGAGTGTGCATTCTAGTGCTGCTAGGAAGTCTGCTGTCTTGGTGTCCCTGTGGTTGTAGTTGAGTCCCTTGGCCAGTATTGTTCTTTCCGTGTCTGTGAGCTGTTTGTGGGAGAGGTTTCTAACCCAGGTGTGTGTTGTGGTGTCCCCTGTGTTGTGTGTTAGTTTGGCCATTTTTTCTTTTAGTGCCGTTTTTATGTGGTGTGTGGTCCTGTTCTGTCCTATGGTGATGACCTGGTCTATGGTGCGGGTCCATTCCTGATTGGTGGTTTTTGAAATTAATGATTTTTGGTGCGCAATTTCTTGTCTGTATTTATGTAGTCTGTTGTGTGCGTCTGTAATCATTACCTGGATCATCCTGAATCCGTTCTGTCTGGCTGTGTCCCTGGCTTGTGGATTGTTGACTGGTGGTCTGTATCTGACACATGGTGGAAGGATTCGATTCTTTCAGCATTCATGTTCGTATGTGGCGCTTAGGCGGTTGGCACAGGATTCCCATTTCCTGGCTTGTCTTAGCATCTCTCGCCCGTAGGTGTTCAAAGTTTGGGAGAAGATTTGTAGCTCAGGTGCTCGTTGTTGTGGTTCTGTTCGCCGATTGGAATTTGCCATTCCTTGGTGCGAAACCCAAAGGCTTTCCTTCCTCATGCAAGACGGTATTTACATACATTCAGGTAACCAGAGACTCTGTTAACTGGACAGCCCCTCCAGAACTGGGACTGTTCACTCAGTGAGTTGGATGTCTCTCGCTGCAGGAGTCCCACCTTAAGCATCCTCCAATGAGCTCTCACTATCTCTGCTCTACTCTGTGGACAATCTTTCACACTGCAACACTGGTGAGAAGTCCCGAATGATCCTCCCAAGATAGAAATGTAAGTTACTTTGACAGAAGATAATTACCAAAAAAACACAAGTTAGTAGCATTTTCACATCAACTGTAGTTTTGATAAATTCGGAGTTGATTTATGCCGACTCTGCCTGACGAATAATTGATGGAGCTTCCTGGTGCAGATGGTGGTTATTAGTAACTAGAAGTTAATTTCACAGCTCAACACCCTTTATTACTCGGTTTGACTGAATGAAACAGCTCCAATAGTCACATTTAGCACATTGGGATGACAGGAACAGAGCTCACACTGGCCATAGCGTGGACCTTCACTGTTTCACACCAGAACATCGAATAGAAAACAAAGGTGGTTTTTAATGACATCTCTGTAGATGGGGATGGGGATGTCAGAGATGTTCAAAACTGTGCACAGAAAAGAACTGAAATTGTTAAACTCCAAGGAGCCTGGTTTTCCACCTTTTCTGCAATACCCCAGAGGATTGTCCCCATCCTGCTTTTCCCCAGGGACTACCCTGCACAGTGCTCCCCACCCTTCCCCTGGGAAGCCTACCCCCTGCTGGGGTACATAGGGATTGCTGTGGTGGACAGGAACTCAGTCTCCCCTGAAACCTCAGGGTGCCAGGACTGGGGACCTGGGGCCGCTACATACAGCACTGCCCCACTCCGCCCCCTCCCCTCCACCTCTCTCCTCCTATCACCCCTTCCTCCCACTCACTCTCCTCTACCACTCTCCCCTTCATCTCCCTCTTTCCAGCTCTCTATCCCACCTGTATCCTTCCCTCTGTCTCTTTCCCTATCTCTCCATTTGCCTCCCCCTCCTTCCTGCCACCTCTCTCTCCATACCCCCTTCCCCTCTCCACTTCTCTCCCCCCTATATCATTCCCCTCTCTTCGCCTCCCCCACTCTCTCTCCACCTCCCTCTCCATCTTCTCCCCCATCACCCTTCCTCCCCCTCCCCCTTTCAACCCCTCCCAATCTCACCACTGCACCTCCCACCCTCACCCCCTACCTCACCCCTTCAGCCCTCACCCTCACCCATTCCCCACCCCCTCCCCCTGCCCCCACCACCTCCTACCGTCACCCCTCCCCCACCTCCTTCAACCCCTTCCCATCATTCCACACCCTCTCCCCCTCACACCCTACCCCCTTGCACCCACCCTCTCCCTTTGCCCCCACCACCTCCCCCTCTACTCCCTCCGCCTCTATCCCCTCCCCTCTCCCCACCTCACTCTCTCCCACCTCCCCCTACACTGTCCCCCATTCTCTCTCTCCATGCCCGCCTTATTCCCCCACCCCCTCTCCACTCCCACTCCCCCTCACCCTCTCCCATCCCTCCTCTCTCCCATCCTCCTCTCTTCTCTACCTTCCTCCTTGCTGTCTCTCCTCTGCCCATCCCCGTCATTTCCCACTCCTCTCCTCTCACTCCTTTACTTCCCTGCCCCCTCTCCCTCCCTCCCCCTCCCCCTCCCTCTCCTTCCCTCTCCTTCCCTCTCCCATTTCCCTTCCTATCTCCGGCTTTCACTCCCCGTCCCTGCCTCCCTCTTCCCCACTCTCCACCCTCACTCTCTGCCCCATCCCCCTCTGCCCCCCCTCCACCCCTCCCTCGCCCCTCACGCCTCCTCCCCGCTCTCTCCACCTACCTCTCTCTCCCTCCCTCCTTCCCCCTCCCCCTCCCTCCTTACCCCTCCCCCCCGCCTCTCTCTCTCCCTCCATATCCCTCCCTCCCTCTCCCGCCCCCTTCCCGCTCCCTCTCCCCCACCCTCTCCCTCTCTCCCCTCTCCCTCTCTCCCCCACCCTCTCCCTCTCCCCATCTCCCTCTCTCCCCTCTCCCTCTCTCCCCTCTCCCTCTCCCATCCCTCTCTCTCCCCTCCCTCTCTCCCCTCTCTCCCTCCCTCTCCCATCCCTCCCTCTCTCCCTCCCTCTCTTTCTCCCTCCCTCCCTGCTTCTCTCCCTCCCTGCCTCCCTCCTTCCCTGCCTCCCTCCCTCTATTCATTCCTCCATTCCTCCCTCCCTCGCTCCCATTCTTCCTCCCTCCCTCTCTCCATCATTCCCTCCCTCTCTCCATCATTCCCTCCCTCTCTCCATCACTCCCTCCCTCTCTCCATTATTCCCTCCCTCTCTCCATCACTCCCTCCCTCTCCCTGTCTCTCCTCCTCCTCCTCCCTCCCTGGTCCGCTCGGATTCCCGGCTGGTCCTAGTCTCGGGAATCCGCGCGGGGACAGGCGGAGTTTCTGGTGAAGTTCCTATTTCCGACAATCACGGAGCGGGAGAGAGCCTCCACACTCCGAGAGGCAGATAGATAGACTGCCAGTCAGAGACAGAGAGTCCGTGTGTGTGTGTGAGAGAGAGAGATGCAGTGAGAGAGTGAGCGACAGGCAGGGAGAGAGTCAGCGAGAAAGAGTGAGTGAGTGAGTGAGAGTCAGTGAGAGAGAGAGTGAGGGAGAGATTGAGAGTGAGTGAGGGAGGGGGAGGGTGAGGCAGGGAGAGAGAGTGAGTGAGAGAGAGCGTGAGGGAGAGATTGACAGTGAGGGAGAGATTGAGAGTGAGTGAGGGAGGGGGAGGGTGAGGCAGGGAGAGAGTGAGTGAGAGTCAGTGAGAGAGAGAGTGAGGGAGAGATTGAGAGTGAGTGAGGGAGGGGGAGGGTGAGGCAGGGAGAGAGAGTGAGTGAGAGAGAGAGTGAGGGAGAGATTGAGAGTGAGTGAGGGAGGGGGAGGGTGAGGCAGGGAGAGAGTGAGTGAGAGTCAGTGAGAGAGAGAGTGAGGGAGAGATTGAGAGTGAGTGAGGGAGGGGGAGGGTGAGGCAGGGAGAGAGAGTGAGTGAGAGAGAGAGTGAGGGAGAGATTGAGAGTGAGTGAGGGAGGGGGAGGGTGAGGCAGGGAGAGTGAGTGAGGGAGGGGGAGGGTGAGGCAGGGAGAGAGTGAGTGAGAGAGAGCGTGAGGGAGAGATTGACAGTGAGGGAGAGATTGAGAGTGAGTGAGGGAGGGGGAGGGGGAGGCAGGGAGAGAGAGTGAGGGAGAGAGAGGCAGTGAGGGAGCAGTGACCCTCAGTTCCGGATCCCAGCTGAAGGCACAGACCCTGGGAGCTGCGGCAGGTAGGAACGGTCTGATCTCCTTCTCTCACACACACACACACATACCCGGGACACGGGCTCCCTGCTGCTTTGGCCGGGGGGGGGGGGGGGGGGTATCTGAAAAGGCTTTTAAAGACTGATGTTAACAAGAAGCTGGACAGGACCCGAGCAGAGAGCGGCAGCTGGGACTCAGGTTCCCTTTGGAAGGAATTTTCTCAAAGTGTGTCACCCTCAGAGTGCTTTCTGCTTCTACACAGTCTCTAGTGGATATTACCGTTTCATTTTATATTTAAAAATGGTCTTGCGAGCTTCCTATTACAGTGAGCAGGTTGGATTCGATTGAACGTGAGGTTGTATTTTCCATTTCTCAATATTAACAATTGACAAAAGGCAGATCCCTCGCTAGTGCAGGGCAAGACAGGACAGACCAGCTCCTGCTGTCAGCCTCTCTCAGAGCTTTATGTTTTAAAAAAAAACACATTTCTGTATTAACTGAAACGTCAACCTCTGGAGAAACGCGGCAGGTCTGGGAGAGACAGGCAGAGAGGAGCAGAGTTAAAATTTCCAGCCCAGCTCAGAAAAAAAAAGGTCACTGCACGGTAACCGAGAAACGGCGGAGTTTTTCCAGCATCCTCTGTTTTAGTTTCAGATTTGCAGCATCCACAGTCCTTAGTGTTGTGATATATGGAGGTTTGAGCTGCTCTGTTCCGGACTGGGTCACAGCTCTGGCTGATTGATGAGCCACTGTCTGTGTCCTCACATCAGCAGCAGTCAGCTGCTCTCCCGGGAGGCTGCCTCTGCCCATTCTGCAGTTTATGAAGACACCAATTTCTCCACAAACCATCTCAGACACAGCAAAGACCATACACAACGTTTAACCAAAAAAAAAATCCCATCTGCTTCACTGTCCCAGAGTCAGTATATTGAGTGCAGGAGTTGGGAGGTCATGTTGCGGCTGTACAGGACATTTTTGGAATACTGTGTGCAATTCTGGTCTCCCTCCTATCAGAAGGATTTAGTTAAACTTGAAAGGGTATCAGAAAAGATTTACAAGGATGTTGTTGGGTTTGGAGGATTTGAGCTATAGGGAGAGACTGAACAGGCTGGTGCTGTTTTCCCTGGAGCATCGGAGGCTGAGGGGTGACCTTATAGAGGTCTATAAAATCATGAGGGGCATGGATAGGATAAATAGACAAGGTCTTTTCCCTGGGGTCGGGGAGTCCAGAGTTAGAGGGCATAGGTTTAGGGTGAGAGGGGAAAGATATTAAAAGAGACCTAAGAGGCAACTTTTTCAAGCAGAGGGTGGTACATGTATGGAATGGGCTGCCAGAGGATGTGGTGGAGGCTGGTACAATTGCAACATTTAAGAGGCATTTGGATGGGTATATGAATAGGAAGGGTTTGGAGGGAAATGGGCCAAGTGCTGGCAAATGGGACTAGATTTATTTCGGATATTTGTTGGTGTGGATGGGTTGGACTGAAGTGTAGGTTTCTGTGCTGCGCATCTCCGTGACTACAGCACAGAAATGTGGATCATTGTCCCAGGAATAGACCAGCCTCATCCTGCCTGATGTTAAACTGAGAGCAGTTTCCAGCCAATAGCCCAGTAACTGCAGCCATGCCTTAAAGGGGAACACTGCAGCCCTCGCTGCTATCTCTCTCTCTCAGTGCTGGAGACACCCTCCACTCCCTCCTCAATCACACAGCAATATTGTGGGATCGATGAAAGAAACACTTCATGTTTCTAAAATATAAAGAGAGACACAGGAGGGTTTTATTGTTCGTATGGTGAGGTGTGATCTGGGAAGGCAGTTCAGTCCTAACTTTCACAGGGGCAGTGGAGAAAGGTCTGAAAGTGCCCAGGGAAAGTGCAGGAGGTGGGATTCTTTATCCTTCTCACAGTTAGCACAGCCGCAATGGGCTGAACGATCTACAGCAGTGGGGCAGTTCTCTATGAAAGGAATGTCCAGAGCCCTCTATTGAAGGGGAGACTGAAGAGCAGCTGGAACCATCACTGATTGCACCAACAATGCTGCCTTTTCAAATTGGAATGTTTAATTTCATTTCCAGAATCAGGATAATTGTTGTCAGTGGAAAGCTCACAGATCCAAAGGTGACAATCTCAACTGATACACACAGCATAGAGCAAGAATTATTGTACTTTTTATTGTACAACTTTTATTGTGATTTTGTACAATAAAAAACAGAAATTGCTGGAGAAACCAATCAAAAGGAATGAAGAGGAATGCAGGAAAAGCTAAGGGCAGACTCAGGGATAGTCCTCAATGACCACTGACTTCCTCATTTTAAAGTAAAACTAATTTCACTTGAGTTGTAAAGTTTGGTGGGGGAAGTCATTGTATCATTGCATCCTCAGAATCCAAAGAGCAAGAGCGCTTTATGGATTGTGTGCAAGTGTATTTTAAAATAAAGACCTTAATCCCATTCTTGCTGTAATCTGAATGCTGATTGGGGAGTTCAGGTTGAAGTCCGCTGTTGAGAGTCAGTAATTTCTTACCCAATCTTCCTCTCTCTCTCGTATCTCTTTCACTGTCACCTCTTCATACAGTATGCATTATTTTGCACTCAAAACTTATAATTACAATGTAGTACAAAGACTGAAATTATATACAAAGTAAGAGTAACGATGAAGTTACAACACTGGCAACTTCCTAATGTCATCATCTGTCACAAATAGGAAGGTAGATAAAGTGTATTCATGAGCAACTACACAAATAGGTGTCCACTTCAGTCAAATAAATTAACATTTTCTGATTTAGATTTCAGTGTTTCTACAAAAGCTTCTAAGAATGTTAGTTTGTGGAATGATGAATGGCTTTAATTGTATCAGTACATAAATATGTTACATCATTAATATAAAAATATAACAGTTTTTATGTGTTACATTGGTAACCACATGCACGTAAGGTTACCAGCAAAAAAAGACTTATGGATAGTTTTATGGGTAACCTTGTTTTTAAAATGAAACAAATAAACCTGATTTGTTTCCGCATTGTTATCATTTGCTGATTTTTAAAAAATATTTTTGTTATCCAGGGCTACAGACAAGGAATCAACAGTATATATATCTATTAATATTTATTAATTCTGATTGTTCACCCTCTCAGGGTGAAAATGTCACTCCACACTTCTGTGACAGTAATGTCACTGGAGGACCAGCCTTGAGATTTGTAGATATGATAAGAGGAAACACAGTAAATAATGAGCTGCAAGGACTATTGATGAAATTGTGGAATAGGCAACAAAATGGCAGGTGCAATTCAATGTCAGGGACCGTAATTTGTGTCATTTTGGTTTGAAAAATTATTGGAATTTGAATGAAGGAATATAAGAAATAGGAGGAAGGCACAACCCAAGTAAGTGTGATTTTCTGGGAATTTGGTGCAGAGTAGAAGAGGTCCTTTTTGCAGTTCATAGTTTATAAGATCTTTTTAACAGAATAAATTGAGGCTCAGGATTGGTACAGACTCAATGGGTCAAAGGGCCTCTTCTGTACTGTATGATTCTATGAGAGGAGAGGCCATTCAGCCCACTCTGCCATTCAGTGAGATCAAACCAATCTGCTGCTTTGTCCTTGTGCTTTACCCTGTCCTTTTAATGATTTAATGTGTAGAAACCTATCCATCTCAGTCTTGAGTGGACACTGCAAGTCAGCCTCCATGCTCCCCTGGGCCAGACAATTCTGAGATCTACTACCCTCTGAGTCCTCAATGACCTTCCCCGTTATTCAGAGACTATCCCACCCTGGGAAGTTGGATAGTGTGGCAGAGGGTGGCTAAGCTTCAAAAAGACCAATGACTTAAATCGATAAGTCACCACAAATGGTTCATGGAGCTGAATGATGAACTTCCAAAAAAAAGGTGTTGAGTTGTAATAGTGGTTCTACGTGTAACCTTAATAACTCAGTGCAGTGTGTAATTCTAAGCTTCACACTACAAGGAGGATGTTGACATAGACAAAGAATGAGCAGGTTGACTGAGATGTGGCCTGATATTAGGCAATAAAAAGGTTTTGTAAATGTGATTATTTTGCGTTTAGAGAATAATTTAATAAAAATATTTAAAATGATGAGGGTTGGGACACAGCAGATTGTCTCAGAGATTGAAGGGTCTACAGTGTGGGGAGATAAGGGGAAGATTACAAATGAGAGATTTAAAAGGAACTTCTTGCACTGAGAATTGAGAAGCTGCAGAATGCCCTACCCGAGCTAGTGACTGAAGCAGAGACAATTCTCCCTTTTAAGGATAGATCAGATCTGCTCAAGGAAAATAATATAAAGAATAGCAATGAATTTGAATTGCTGTCTTTGTGGGAGATAGAGATGACTATGAATTGATTGCTGTGAATAACTTGGTTTTGTGTTGTAGTTTCCATTGTATTATGAAAGTGGTGATGCATATCAACAGAAAGACATTTCAATAAATATTTATACCAGATCTTGGAGCTGTACTAATTTCAGAGAAGCTCTTTGAGACATTGTACATGTTTAATCATTTGTGGATCTCATTTTTAAGCATTCCATGAATGAAATAGTTCCATTAGAACTCAGTATTGCTTTGAGAACCAATAGCTAATTGAAATCTGATTATCGGTCTAGGTAATGTTAGAAAGGACAAAATTATTTACAGATAGTGAGAGAGTCAGATAGGACAGAAGACAGCCTTTGGCCCATTGAGTCTATGCTGACCTATCACCTTTGAGCTTTTTGTAGAAATAAATCTATTTGTCACACCATGCTAAATTGTTCATAGTGTTTAGGGATGTGGGAGTTAGGTGCATTAGTCTGGGGTAAATGTAGAGTACTAGGGTAGGGGAATGGGCCTGGGTGGGTTACTCTTTGGAGGGTTGAGGTGGACTTGTTGGGCCAAATGGCCTGTTTCCACACCAAACAGATTCTAAAAATTTGAAAAGAGATGTTGGTTAAGATCAACAGAGAAGTCAAAATGGAATATAAGACTATCCTAGTTGATATGGTGATTTTTGTCCCGGAGCACAGAATGTAAGAAGCAATCTGATTTGGGTTGATTTACTTGTGAAATGTCGATGACACAGTAGTGCAGCAGAAGGTGTTTTTCTGAGATTAAGACGTGTTATTAGAGCTGAGTGGCAAAACACTGACTCTGTATCTAAATTCTCCTGTGCTGAACGTCTGCCTGTGTGATCCTGAATCTGGAGGAAAGAGTGTCTCACTTGCCAGAAGTGAGGAATATCACTGCAAGTGCAGAAGTCATCAGAAACAAAATCTCTGTCTACCAGCCATCATCAATCTTAACCCAAATCCAAACTCATTGCATTTTTGTTTCCTCTTAATGTTTGTCTATTTTATTCTCAGTTCGAAATGTGTATTCATCCTGCCTTTCCTGTGCTAGTCTGTATTTGTTCCTTTAGTTAAGGTTCAAGGCTGAATTTTCATTTGAAAATTCACCTCCGCTATTGGTGGTGAATTTCAAAGCAAGCTTTCAAATCCAGGGAAAGAATATCTGTCCATTTTATTCTTTGTTCCCACTACTTATTGACTCACCCTCCATTATAAAATTACTCCTCAGAAAGAATCGTTAAACATTAAACATTTCTTGATGGAGTTTATGAATCACTTGTTAAGAAGCCCACTTGAGTGAATTTAGATGGTCCAGTCCATAACTTCCTTTCCTTCCTTGGTCACTTGATACCTACTCCCTAATGATATGGTCAAGACTTCAAAAATCTCCATCTGAATTCATGATGGTGTGGTTCAGTTTGTCAATATACTAAGGCAATTCTCTGATATATCCCAGTGTTCAGCTAATTTATTAGACACATCACCTTCCATTTTTTTCTTCCATTTTTCTTCTATTTTTCTTTTCTTTGGAGCCTTTTGTGGCGGGTTAGTCAGTGACATCAGCATGGCAGCGAGAGCAGGCCGTGCCCAAAATGGTGACTCCTCCTGTTGGCCGGAAGTTGTGGCGGACTTGGTTTCTCACAGCGACTGGAGGCAATGGTGGCAGTGGACCTTTTAAGATGGTGGCACCGGCAAAGTGACATCTTGGAGGAGTGCGGCTGGAGCAGGAGTTTTAATGAGATAGCAGCGGCAGCCTGGCCTGGCAGTGGAACCAGGGACTCCTGATTGTAGTAGGTCCAGAACAGGGACTCCTGGCATTGGCGAGGAAGTGGTGGCTGTAGGGGGGTGTATGCCTGGAGTAAGGGGTCCTGATGTCATTAAGGTGGCAGTGGAGCTGGGGTCTCCTGGTTACAGGGTGAGTGTCGAATCAGCATGGGACCAGGCATTGGCAGTGCTGTCGATGGGGTGGGCCCAGCGGCAAAGAGTGTTTTTAGAATCCCTACAGTGTGGGAACAGGCCCTTCAGCCCAACATGTCTACACCAACAAGAGATGGCACCTAAAGGATTGGTGACTCCTATGTTGGTGAGTCTGGCACAGAGGGGTGGTGGTACACATGTAGTGGGTGAGCTGGCTCAGCACTCGGGACTCCTCAGTTAAATCTTTTATCCTTTTTATTCTGAAACTATTCAAAATGGCATCAGATTGTGGCAATTGATGCTTTTCGCTGTATTTGACTATTATTTCCTGTAAAATTCAATGACAAATAAATCAGCAAACTGATAGATTAATGGCACGTTTTCATTTTGTAAGATGAATTGCTTACATTTGTAACCTACTGCTCTGCCACCAATTAATATTATTGAATGTTACAGTCTTCTATGTCACAACTATCATTCTCCTGACTGGTCTGCTCAGAGCCTGTGTGAGAATTGTTAGCCATATGTTACAAGGCAGACAGAGATGTGGAGACAAGGCAATCCCACACTTCCATCAGTCTGCCTTCTTGAATGCATTTCTCTATTTCATTGCGAGGAATTTTTCAGCCTCAGAGTTGTGTAATTAAACATGATCCACTGAGGCTGGAAAATGCATGCTTCAATTATTTATTGTGTCTTAATAATTTTACTAAAAGCTCCACAGTCATAACAAACCATCACGGGACTAATGTCAAAATCAATTATCCTTGTCATTCCTCTCTGCACTCTTTCTAATGCATCAGTGACCTTTTTAAATACACAGGGGTCAGAACCAGATACATTGTGTGCAGTCTGTTCTGATGAGTGTTTGAGGGATTTAAAGAGATAGGTTTCTCCTATCTAGAAATAATTTCTGAATTTCTAAGTTGAATGTTAATAGCAGGGCTTTTGAGGAAATAGTAGACATTAAACACTAATCAATGTCTAAACAAGGAAAATAGAATTGAAAATTCTGACAGGACAAGCAGGTCCTATTATGTTGCATCAACATGTCTGTTTTACTGCAAATATGTGTCTCAGCTGCAGTCGAACAGATCTGCCTCCCTATAACAGAAGCATATTTATCTACACCACATTATTATTGCAGCAAACTTAGATGAATGTGAAATATATTCAGGTAGTAATTTATGGACAAAAATAGATCATCAACATTTACCTCCCCTTTGAATAACAGCTGCCACAGCTGACAATACATCAGTGAATATACACGTTTTCATTAGTTTGTGTAAAGGTGAGGGTTATTTTAATAAAGAATGTGCTAAGCCACCTCTTCCATCATTTTCAAAGCTTGTCCCAGACTGTGCCCTTTGGGCTTTCGGTTAATGCTATCCCCTAATAACAAGGTGTGCTCTCAAGACTGTGTTGACATGTCTTTACCATCAGTTGCTGAAGAAAGAACTCACACTTACACAGTGCTTTGCACACCCTCAGTGTAAGAAAACAATTCTGGCAAAACCTCTTTTTTTCTAAATAAAGGAAAACAAAAGCTCCTGGGGTACGGTTACCAGATTTGGTCATTCATATGGATGGAATAAATGGGATACACAACAATGTTGTGAATTACTGGAGAGAGAGTTAGCAGATAAGAGAGATAATGGGGTTCATTTATTAAGTAAATGTCATGTTAGTACTTATAAGAGAAATGTGCGACTCAGTTGAGTTATACAAAATATAGGTTATTTCAAAAAATCCTCTCCATGGCCAGATTGGTAATACATTTTCCACTATCCAAAAATCTTTTTTCACTCTGATTTAGAAAATAAGGACAACTGCTTTCCTAAATTGATCCAATTTCAGAAGACATAGGAGCAGAAATTAGGCCGTTCAGCCCATTGGGTTTGCTCCACCTTTCGATCATGGCTGATAGATTTTTCAACCCCATTTTCCCATTTTCTCCCTGTAACCCTTGATACTCAAGAATCTATCTATCTCTGTTTTAAATATACTCAATGACCTGGCCTCCACAGCCTTCCGTGGCAATGAATTCCACAGATTCACCACTTTCTGGCTGAAGATGTTTCTCCTTCTCTTCATTTTCAAGGGTCTTCCCTTTACTCTAAGGCTGTGCCCTCAGGTCCTCATCCTTCCTGCCAATGGAAAGATCTTCCCAACATCCACTCTGTCTAGGCCATCAAGTATTCTGAAAGTTTCAATCAGATCCTCCTTCATCCTTCTAAACTTGAATATAGATCCAAACTCCTCAAAAGTTCCTCATATTTTAAGCCTTTAATTCCTGGGATCATTCTCGTAAACCTCCTCTGGACCCACTCCAGGGCCAATACATCTTTCCTGGCAGTCATATTTGCTCTCAAATGATGCAAGTAATTATGACTGACTATTGCATAAAATAATAAGTATGCTTTTATTTGTCAAAAACTATGATACCAAAGTATTAAGGTACCAAAGTATTAAAATGGAAATAGAATTATAAAAGTTTATGGTTGAATACTTCTGATGGCCAAGATTATTGTGAGTAGTTGCACAGTTAAAATTCTTTATGGTCAAATGTTCATCTGTGAATGGCTCCATTTAGTTGACACAGTTATGCAGTAAATCTGCTTCAGAGATCTAATTATTATCCAAAACAAAGTGATGGTGTGGTGCCGGATATTCAATGTATACCCCTCCTGTTGAAGGTTGGAGGAAGACAAATGCATTTTTTAATCAAATTGGTTTCAATTTGACCATAACTTGACCATAGGAAATTAGAGCAGCTCAGTCACAGTAAAGTTGTCATAGTCCCCACTCTCACATTAATGAGAAAGGACAGTTGGTGGATTAACCTGAGGGTCACTGTGCCTCAGAGGAGGAGAGAGAATGAAAAAAAGAGTTCAATAAGGCATTTGATAAGGTTCCCCATGGTGGGCTGATGGAGAAGGTGAAGTCGCGTGGGGTCCAAGGTGTACTAGCTAGATGGATAGAGAACTGGCTGGGCAACAGGAGACAGAGAGTAGTCGTGGAAGGGAGTTTCCCAAAATGAAGTTCTATGACCAGTGGTGTTCCACAGGGATCCGTGTTGGGACCACTGTTGTTTGTGATATACATAAATGATTTGGAGGAAGGTATAAGTGATCTGATTAGCAAGTTTGCAGGTGACATTAAGATTGGTGGGTTAGCAGATAGTGAAGGGGACTGTTAGAGAATACAGCAGAATACAGATAGATTGGAGAGTTGGGCAGAGAAATAGCAGATGGAGTTCAATCTCAGCAAGTGTGAGGTGATGCATTTTGGAAGATCCAATTCAAGAGCGAACTGTACAGTAAATGGAGAAGTCCTGGGGAAAGCTGATGTACAGAGAGTTCTGGGTGTTCACGTCCATTGTTTCCTGAAGGTGGCAATTCAGGTCAATAGAATGGTCAAGAAGGCATACAGCATGCTTTCCTTTATCGGACGGGGTATTGAATACAAGAGTTGGCAGGTCATGTTACAGTTGTATAAGACTTTGGTTCAGCCATATTTGGAATACTGCGTACAGTTCCGATTGCCATATTACCAAAGGATGTGGATGCTTTGGAGAGGGTGCAGAGAAGGATCGCCAGGATGTTGCCCAGTATGGAGGGCGGTAGCTATGATGAGAGGTTGAGTATATTGGGATTATTTTCATTAAAAAGACAGAGGTTGAGTGGGGACCTGATTGAGATCTACAAAATCGTGAGAGGTATAAACAGGGTGGATAGCAAGAAGCTTTTTCCCAGAGTGGGGGACTCACTTACTAGGGGTCGCGAGTTCCAAGTGAGAGGGGACAAGTTTAGGAGAGATATGCATGAAAGGTTCTGCTGGCAACATGTTCCAAGCTCTTGTGTAGTACCACCCTCTGTGTAGAGGTGGGCACGATAGTGCCATTTAAGATGTATTTAGACAGATACATGAATGGGCAGGGAGCGGAGGGATACAGATCCTTAGAAAATAGACAACAGGTTTAGATTGAGGATCTGGATTGGCACAGGCTTGGAGGGCCGAAAGGCCTGTTCCTGTACTGGAATTTTCTTTGTTCTTTGTTTCTTTGTTCTTTGCATTGTTTATGGTAATTGAAGCCATGCTGGTGATATCATTTGCATTACAAACCAGCCGTCCAGCCAACTGAGCTAACTCAGTATCCAATGTTCAATGCAGTCATTACCATGAAGACTGTTGATGATTGGCCACTCAGCCTTACTCATTAGTAACCTGGAGACATTGAGCTGTCACTAAGGAGGTGGGATTCTTCCCATTTTCTTCCAGATCATCTTGTGCATCAGTGTCTAACAGACCAGCTGGACCCTGTGGAAAGGCTGGGCTCAACCTTGAGGTTGTTTTTGGTTAAGTCTGAGTTGTGTCAAGATTTTTGGATGGTTTCTCAGCACGAGGCCTTGCGTGTTTTCTCTCTGTACCTTACCAAACTCTCCTCATTAACTACCCACCCTGCCCTATGGTATTTTTCATTATTGTTTCCGTCCTCATCGTTTCACAACTTGTTTCTGGACTAACTCACCACTCGGTAGAATTCACCGGTATTCCTTATGCGCATGCCACCTTTAAATCCCACTGTGCACCGACCACGTTCTGTCAGTGTGGAGCTGCCATGCACGGTTGCTGACATTTGCCCCAGACAGGGCAGACAGGCAGACAGACAGACAGACAGACACAGATAGCCAGGGAGAAATGGGGGCTTCTCCTTGCAGGTCGGGACAGTGGCGGTTAGTGTTTTAGGGGCACCTCCCTTTTCCCCCAGCAGCAGCAGTGAGGGCCTCACAGCACACAATGCCAGCCTGGTCTGAGGGTGCCATGTGGGGTTAGTACAGTCTCAGCTATCTGGGGAAATGCCCAGTACTGTAGGAAGAACGTCAATGACCTTCTCCGTTCGACCAGCATTAAGTGCTACCATCTTCTCTCTGATACCCGCACTCACTCTATCCCGGCTACTGCACCCACTTCCCACCAAGGCCCATGCTCTGATACTTTTGCTGTTGTCTGCAACATCTTTCCCACTCGCCCTCACCCATCCCAGCCCCTGGCACCAGTAACCCTCCATGCCCTCTGCCCTGCCTACTCACTTGGTCAGGATACCTCCTGTCTGCACCAAAATAAAGGCTGTACTACCCACTTTCACCTTCTGTAATGCCTGTTTTTCTCTCTCTCTCTCTCTTTCTTTCATTCCAGGAGATAAGTATCCCACAGCAGGGTGGAAAGACAGGTGCTGTGTTGCCCTGCCCACCGTTTGGCTCCTCATTCCTTATCAACAGAGGATCCTGACCCTGACCCCCTACTGTGAGTGTCCAGGTAGGTTCACTGTGGGTGAGTGCAGAGCCCAAAGCTGTGGTCTGGTCCAGTCCCAGAGCTGGGTGTATGTGCTGCAGTGTCATTGCTGCAGTGTTGCAATAAGAGTTACCGGGGCAGCCTGAGGTTCAGCACTGAAGTTTAGCAGTGTCCTGTAAGTGGATCAGAGGTGCACCATGAAGGTTCTGAGAGATTAGCGCAAGTAATGAGCTGCCAGAGGAGGTGGTGCAGGTGGTATGAGTATAACATTTAATAGGCCTCTGGATGGGTACATGAATAGGATTATGAATAGGTTAGAGGAACGTGGGCCAAATGCTGGTATGGGACTAGATCTGGTTGGGACTAGGTCTAAATCTGGACCTCATTCCTGATGAAGGGCTTTTGCCCGAAACGTCAATTCTCCTGCTCCTCAGATGCTGCCTGACCTGCTGTGCTTTTCCAGCACCACACTCTTGACCCTCGCTCTGGTTGGCGCAAGCGAGTTGGCCTGACGGTTCTGTTTCCATGTTGTACATCTCTATAACTCTCTGTCCAATGCTGACGTCTGTGCACATGGAGTGAGTGTGGCTGGTTTCCATGGAGTCTATCCCTGAGATTCCGGGGCCTGATTTCCACCAAGGAAGCTGTTTGGAGAGATTAACGAGTTGGATTGGCAAGGTGTCTGTTCTCGATTTCTTGTCGAAACTTCCCAATATTGGGTTTGTTCAGTCAGGTGGGAGACTGAATATTAATGAAGCAAGTTGGGGATATTAACAAGGCTTTAACAGACAATAATCACTGTCATGGAGGAACCCCATTGCCTCGTGAGAGTCTTGCCACGTCGCTTGTGAAAGTATAAAAGTTAATGCAAGTTGATCCTGACATGGAGATAGCCCTTAATGCACTCGTTGCCTGATTCTGCCACATCTCCCCACACCCAACATCATTCAGACCCCTCGAAGATTCTGCCTCTAAACTTGACTCCTGTCCTATTTTGACAAAGTGTCAGATTTGTCAAGTTTCATGGAGGGTTTCTCTTCCTGAGGGTCTGTGAGATTTCTGCTGCTATCATCATAAACTCACCTCATTAACCAACCCACTTGGCAAATGCTAGTTGGAT
Organism: Chiloscyllium plagiosum; assembly: GCF_037043375.1. Lineage (NCBI taxonomy): Eukaryota > Metazoa > Chordata > Chondrichthyes > Orectolobiformes > Hemiscylliidae > Chiloscyllium > Chiloscyllium plagiosum. The sequence goes on along the minus strand of NW_028270163.1, from coordinate 53,323,479 downwards.
GCTACTGCCTGTTGCAACCAGAAGAACTTGCCTTTGTTGGGATATACCAGAATAGATCAGCCTTCCTGGTGCCCAGTTAACTTTCAAAGGCCGTTGTGTTGCCAGGCAATCAACGTCAGCTCGGCATTGATCTACACGGTGAGTGACATTTGCCCCAGATATGGCAGACCAGGGGAAATTGGTGTCCCACTTTGCGGACAGGTACCTGGAGACCTTGGTGGACAGGGTGGTGCAGAACAGGGGTGTCTTCATCCCACAGGACTGGCAGAGGATGCCAAGTCCCTGCCACCCAGGTCAGAATGGCCTCAGCCATTGAGGAATGCCTCAGGAGAGGCATGATGGGAATGAGTAGGCAGTGCAGGGTTTGGAGTGTGGGGGAGTTGTGGCAGAAGCAAGTGAGGGAAGACCCTGCACACAGTCATGAGAGGTTCATATCCTCACCCTGCTCCCCTGTGGCTCCCTCACTCCATCCCAGACTGATTCCACGTATTGAATTCTTCTGGATTAGTGGTACTGGAAGAGCACAGCAGTTCAGGCAGCATCCAAGGAGCTTCGAAATCGATGTTTCAGGCAAAAGCCCTTCATCAGGAATAAAGGCAGTGAGCCTGAAGTGTGGAGAGATAAGCTAGAGGAATTCTTTTGTCTATTCTCATAATTGCTCTGATTTCATCTTGAATTATTAATGCTATTTTAGCTATCCTTCCAAAGAAGAAATACCCTTAGATGGTCACTTCTCAGCCTTGGTCACCCTGCAGCCATTTCGCTGGAATTGTAAACATATCATACCTGTGTGTCACTATGCATGCTGTCAATTTGTCTACCTATTAGCAAGAGCCCCCTGTACTCAGGCTCAATGTTTTTAACATAACCATTTTTGTACTCTAGCCATATTTGCTGCTAGCACTTATTTCCTCTACCTTCCACTTTTTCTTTCTATGTTTCTACCTTTCATTTCCATCTTTGCTTCCCTTGCTCTTGTCTGCCTGCTCAGGTTCCTGTTCTTCGTCCACTCTAGTTTCAACCCTCCCTCACTGTCCCAGCAAATGCCCCTGTGAGGACATTGGTCCCTCTGTTGGCTGGAGTACAATCTGTCCAGCTGACACTGGTCCCAACGTCTCCAGAATCAGTCTCTCATTCTCAAGAATCTAAATCCCTCCGTCCTACACAATTCCTCGAACCAGCATTCATTCATTTATTCTACTGCTCCTGAATTTACCCACACATGACACTGTGGGTAATCTTGAGATTTTATCTGTGAGGTCGTGCTTTCTAACGTATTTCCTACCTCCCTATATTCAGCCTGCAGGACCCAATCCTCCTTTTTATCAACGTATCAATGTCATTGGTCCTGACGTGGATCATCAATTCTGGCTGAACCCTCCCAGTGCTCAGAGTCAATAAACTGAACAGTTTGACCTGATTAAGTTCCAACATTAACTCTGAACAATGTCTTTAGGATCAACGCCTTTGGCCTTCTTTATCTGCATTTAAACTCTGCAGAGTAGGTGAGTAGGATGTGTTTGGACAAGGAGAGAGTGCAGACTTCAAAGTGGAAAAACAGAAAAATCTAGCTGTGTGAGTTTCTCATCAGCTGGCGGGTAATGTGTTTCCATGCATGTCAGGCCCCTGCTTAATGAATAGTCAAATAACCAGTGCAAAAGGTACATTGTCTTTCAAACTGAGTGTCAATTATAAATGAAAGAAAATGCCTAAAAGTGGTGTAAACCAAAACAGCTGTTGTTGTCCTCAACCAGCCAACCCCACGCTTGACTGTCATTTCTAATATAAGAATGTTAAAAGGAATTAGACATATTAACATTTTCACATTGTACTGAGTATTGTAAAGGAAATACAGAGTCACTAAAGTTCAGAAGGAGACCAGTCAGCCCATCTTCTCTGACCAGCTCTCCAAATCAGTAATGCATCTCATAGCATTCTCCTGCCTTCTCCCTGTAACCCTTCCTTTGCAGATGCCAGTCTAATTCCCTTTAGGATGTTTCAATACCCAATCCTGGCCTCAGGAACTCTGTCCAGCTCACTAATCCAATATAAGATTTGCCTACATTACCCCTGTGAACCTCGGAGAACACAAATACGTTTTGAAAGCCAACACAATAAGATGAAGCACAGGTGAAAGAAAATTTTATTTCATAAAACATTTCAAAAGTCTCACATGAATTAAGGATCTTTAGCTGTCTATCCTTGAGCGAATGGGATAAAGGATCCTAACTCTGTATGAATGCACTGCATTCATTTCACTTCAAGGGGGATTTGGATGAAACTTGGCTGAATGCAGGGACTTAAAGTCACTTCAGATGTTTGAATTCCCTCTCCCCCCGTGTGTATTCCAACCCACAGATTTCACGAACATGAAATGCAGTTTTAATAAGGCACTTACAGTAGCAGCTGATTTGTGTGGTTCAGTATCAGACCGTGTGGTGCCTTTACTCACTGAGCCAAGCTCCCAACATTTCATCTGTGTGATTGTACTGATGGCTAGGCTGAACTCCCTGATTACACAGCACACATTTCAAAACCGGTGGCACACCCACACCAAACCTGCGGTGTGATTCTTCCATGATATCTCTATCTTCAGACTGCCAGCATTGTAAATACTGCCAGCTCCATCCAGCAGCAGCATGCTATTGTTGGGCAAAGTGATAGATTCACAATTCCACACTGCCCCCTTGCCAGTCGGGCTCAATGAGTAGAGACTGTGATTCTTCCTCAAGCCATGAATCATTCCACTTCAGGCTGCTGGTGACTCACAATCCCTGCATCTGTATCGACCCTTTATCAGCCCACTGCATCCGCTCCTGGGTGTACAGTGCGTCACTTCACCAAGCTCCTTTTAAAAATACTAAAATAATCTTCCACATTAAAATATCTCCCAAAGTCATCTTATTGTGAAATAATTCCGGGACACTCAAATCCCTTCCAAATGACCATTAATCTTAATATACAAGGCAGTGGTGTGTGCTAACAAATATCAAAATACAAACATATTAGTGATATTTAATTTAAAAATGTGTTTGCGTCATAAGCTTTGCCTTTTTTTGGATTTTTCTTCAAATTCCTTTCTGTAAGATTTGCAGCAAAAAACAAAACTGAGAATACTGAAATATTCAACAAGTCTTACAGCGTCCGTAGAGAGAGAAGGAGAGTTGCCGCTTCAGGTCCATCAGAGTCATCCATTAGAAACTCTGTTTCTTTACCCACTGATGCTGCTAGAGATTCTCCAGCATTTCCAGTGTTTATTTCAGATTTCCAACATGTGCAGTACTTTACTGGTCAGATATGCAGAATTGGAGATGTTACGCCAAAATAGCTTTAGTTGCCTTTTCAAAAGAGATAATTGCAATGGGTTCACGTAGAAATAGGCACCTTGCACACTGTTTGCTCAAGGATGGACCAGCAGCAGATCCTTAATTCATATGCGACTTTTCCAAAGTAATGTCTTCCTTCAGCCAATGCTTTGTCTTGTATCAAGGTTTCCAGATATAGAAATTTCAATTTCACTTACCTTCAATTCCTCAGGAGCTTTCTATCTTCCACCACATTGCCCAAATTCCTCCAGTAGGAGCATTAGCAGTTCGTGTTGGCAAGCCTTTTGATTCTAAAAGATCTGGCAGCCCAGTGTGGATCTGCCTACACTCCAATAACACTTGGCAGATGGCAGGAATGGGGATGGGGACCTTGGTTTCCAAGTCAAGGGCAATTGCAGCATCTCCACGTAACCTCTGATTCCATGCTGTACATCTCTATGACTCTATAACTGGATGACTTGCTTTCAATTATGAACTAAGCTGAAGACGGTTAACTGCTCCACTTCCAGCATTTTTTGGTAAATGCTGGAGTGGGGAGGTTATGTTTGTCCAGTTTCCATGGACTGTGCACTATAATGTGAACAACTGACCCAATAGCTAAGTGTCGGTGGATGCTGGAGCACTACTTTGTGACATGATGCCATTTTAATTTCACCACTGAGGTTCCAATTTCCGGGGCTTTACAACGTGAGGCTGTGGGGCAGAACCCAGTCAGTCCTCATCAAAGGGAGAGAGGAAATCCACAAGTTATCACTACTCCTGCCATTATCCTTCCGAGCAGCAAAAATGTGGAAATCTGGAAAAAGATCATCTGAGCTCCTGTGCTCTCAAAAATAATTGGAGCATGGTGACAGAGGAGCTGAAATTCATTTTGGAGTTAATTAAATGCAGAATTGTGGATTTCCTCTCTCCCTTTGATGAGGACTGACTGGGTTCTGCACCACAGCCTCATGCTATAAAGCCCCGGAAATCAGAACCTCAGTGGTGAAATTAAAATGGCATCATGTCACAAAGTAGTGCTCCAGCATCCACTGACACTTAGCTATTGGGTCAGTTGTTCACATTATAGTGCACAATCCAGGGAAATTGGACAAACATAACCTCCCCACTCCAGCGTTTACCAAAAAATGCTGGAAGTGGAGCAGTTAACCACCTTCAGCTTAGCTCATAATTGAAAGCAAGTCATCCAATTTCTGGAAGGCTTGGTCTTTGATCATTGAGGTAACATAGAGATGCTACAATTGAATTACCACCTGTTCTATAGAGTTGTAGGGATATGCAGTGTGAACACAGACCCTTTAGTCAAACTAGTCCATGCCAACCATGTTCCCAAATTAAACCAGTCCCTCTTGCCTGTGTTTAGCCCATATCCCTCCAAACCTTTCCGATTCATGAACTTATCCAAATTGTCTTGTAAATGTTGTAACTGTACCTGCATCCATCACTTTTGGTGGGTTATTCCACACATGAACCACACTGTGCAAAAAGGTTGAATAGGAAAGGTTTGGAGGGATGTGGGCCGAAAGTAGGCAGGTGGGATTGGCTTTGTTTGGAAACATGGTCAGCACGGACTAGTTGGATCGAAGGGTCTGTTTCTGTGCTGTATGACTCTATAATCTGCTCAGTGACGTCCAGTTTGGGTTCCGCCAGGACCACTCAGCTCCTGACCTCATTACAGCCTTGGTTCAACCAGGGACAAAAGCTCTAAATTCCAGAGAGGAGATGAGAGTGACAGCCCTTGACATCAAGGCTGCATTCGACTGTGTGTGGCATCAAGGAACCATAGCAAAACTGGAATCAATGACATCAGGGGGCAAACTCTTGGGCTGTTGGCATCATACCTGACACCCAGGGAGATGATCGTAGTTGCTGGAGGCCAGTCATCTTAGGTCCAGGACATCTCTGCAGGAATTCATCACGTTAGTGTCCTAGACCCATCCATGTTCAGCTGCTTCATCAATGACCTTCCCTCCATTATAAGGTCAGAAGTGGGGATACTTGCTAACAATTGCACAATGTTCCTCACCATTCATGACTCTTCAGACACTGAAGCAGATCATGTTCAAGTGCAACAAGATCCGGACAACATTCAGCACTGATGATACGGTGAGTAACTCACCTCCTGACTCCTCAAAGCCTGTCCACCATCTACAAGAAACAAGTCAGGAGTGTGATGGAATACTTCCCACTTGCCTGAATGGGTGCAGCCCCAACAACACTCAAGAAGCTTGATACTATTCAGGACAAAGCAGCTTCCATTTGATTGGCACCACATCCACAAACATCCACTCCCTTCACCACCAATGCTCAGTAGCAGCAGTGTGTACCATCTGCAGAAATTCACCAAAGATCCTCAAACAGCACCTTCCAAACCCACAACCACGCAGAAGGATAAGGGAAAAGATACATGGGAACACCACCCCCTGAAAGTTCCCCTCCCAGCCACTCACCATCCTGACTTGGAAATATATCACCGTTCCTCCATTGTCACTGGGTCAAAATCCTGGAATTCCCTCTCTAAGGGCGTTATGGGTCAACCCACAGCACATGGACTGCAATGGTTCAAGAAGGCAGCTCACCCCCACCTTCACAAGAACAACTAGGGATGGGCAATAAATGGGCATCTCAGCCAGAGAATGAATAAGAAAAGTATACTTTGGTTCCAAAAACTCTAAGAGACAGTGTTCTCCCAAACGAAGGTAGTCAAGTCTCAGTATTACCACAGCCTCACAGCTAACCATTTGATGGGCTGTCGAACAGCTAACAGTTTCAAACTACAGCCCAGACTTCAAGGCAACTCACAGATTTCACTGAGAGTTGGTGAATAATTATTCAAACACATTTGGTTTTAGATTTATTTATTCTGTATGCTTGTCAGGATAGATCCTGGCTTAACCCTTGCACTTAAATTCAAAAAGTGATCTTACGTTTGAGAAGGTTGGAGAGCACAGTGGCTCAGTGGTTAGCACTACTGCCTAACAGTGTCAGGGACCTGGGTTCGATTCCAGCCTTGGGTGACTGTCCGTGTGGAGTTTGCACATTCTCCCTGTGTCTGCGTGGGTTTCCTCCGGGTGCTCTGGTTTCCTCCCACAATCCAAAGGCGTGCAGCTTAGGTGAATTAGCTATGCTTGCGTCTGGGTGGGTTACTCTTCGGAGGGTTGGTGTGGACTTGTTGGGCCGAAGGGCCTGTTTCTACACTATAAGTAATCTAATCTAATCTAACCTAATGCAGTGTTCAGGGATGTGTATGTTAGGTGCATTGGACAGGGGTAAATATAGGATAATAGGGTAGGGGAATGGATCTGGGTGGGTTACGCTTCGGAGGGTCGATGTGGACTTGGGCTGAAGGGCCTGTTTCTATGCTGTAGGGTTTCCATGAGCACTGTTACAGTCAGTGGTGGAGCGAGACTTGAAGCCACAATGTTGAGTCTCAGAGTCAACCCAATACCAACTGAGCAATAGCTGCCATTCAGTCTAGAAAGGCTCCTGTCACATATGTCTTGGAATGGGGAGGCCTGAATCAATAAATGCCAGAATGTAATTTATTCCAGTTCCATAGCTTCAGCCAATGAAACCATTTGCATCATTGATATAGAAGGATTTCATCACAGTAAAGGGGAACAACTCATTTCAGCACCAGATCCCCAAAGTCTCAAATCTGATTGTGAACACTGGTTGTGTGTTCATAGGTTCACTGTAGGAATCCTGATTTTGTTGAGATGCCCCCAGCAGTTATGAATTAAATGCTTGGGATAAAATATTTGGAAGGGAGCGAGCTACCTGCAGGAGAGCTGGTAGGAACCTGTGATAACTCTTTCATCAGCAGGAAAGCCCCGGTCTTTACCCAGGATCAAAGACATGGGGAAGAAACTTGGCAGCAAGAGGTGAGGTTGTGGTCTTCAGCAGCACCCACCCCCAAATCTCTCTGACTCTTTCATTGAGGGTCCTAACTCCATCTCCCACCCCCATCCCCAAGCTCTGGGAGCCCATGAGTGACATCAGCGAGGTTTACTTATCATAGTCCCCCCCATCCCCTGGTTATGTAATTACTCCCTGAAGGGTATTAATAGAGGAGGGGGGGGGGCAGGTAAGCCATGCAAATACACTCTCACTGCAGACTTGATCGAGGTGGATGTGGGAGGTGATGGGGTTTAATTAAAAGTCCTCCCCCATCAAATTCAAGTCAGGATTTTGCCCACAATGCAGATGGGAGTTTGATGGAGAAAGATCTGAGAATGTGCAGCTTAGGAACAGGCAAAGGATGACAATTAGAATGGTTCAGACTGATGAATTTATATTTGTTACTGGAGCTGTTAATTGGGCCACTGAACAGCTTCAAACTCTCCTGTAAAGCGTAAAATCTACCTTCCTAATTATTTCACGTGCCTCCCTAAATAAAACCCAGAAACCTTCAGAATTTTGTTAACTCCGTATTTTTCTGGACAGAATGGGAACAATGAGCAATCTTACACAAGCCCATTCCGATCCACATTGCTTCTATAATTGTGCTGAAGTGTAGGTCAGTAAGAAGACTCAATACACGCATTCACCAGGGACATTCGACATTTAAACAGTCCCATGAGATCTTTAAATCCACCCAAGATAACAGCCTTTGTTTAACATCTCCTTTGGGAAAGGACATATGCCCATGATTGTCTGGCTTTGAGATGGAGTGCACTCTGATTGAGCCATAGATGGCCCAGTTGGCTGATGTTATAGAACATATTTTCTAGCTCTCTCCTTTCTTCTGTTCTGCCTATTTGTGTTTGCTTTGTATGTTTCATCACGTTACTAATACTGTAACAGCATTATTATTGTAGAATTGCTAAAACTCACAATTTCATTAAGGATTCATTCATTTTTTCAGTGTTGCTCAAAAGCATGAGCTCTCCCTTTTCCACCCCAGTGAATCATGGGCGTTCTTGCAATAACATAAAATCAACCAATGGGTCATGAAATTACAAGTGTTGGTGTTTTTATTCATGTCGTCTCTTACACGTACACTCTCCTAACGAATGTAAAGATAATTATTTTAAGTCTGCAGAACAGAGATGCCCTCCCACACTCCTGCTTGGTGAATATTGCTATTCAAATCATTGAGAATTCTCTCCGCTCTCGCGGCAACTGGAGTCTGCGACTGAGTACGTCCGAGTGAATTGTCAGCTAGAGGGCCAAATGCCAAATGCTTTCAGTAGACGAGTGAGAAGATTTCAAAAAAAAGGTCAATTCAAATTTTTTATGTAATATTCTTTCTCTTTCTTTGCTCCATCACCAATTTTCTCCCAATCCTGCACGGGCAACAGGGAGCTCTCCAAATAGTTTATCCAAGGGGTCATCATTTCCATTAAGCTTTGACTATGAATTATTAACAGCAGAAGTAGGCCATTCAGAGCAATTCCCCACCTGATGTTTAGGTTCCATGTAGCAACTCATCTTATCTAAATATCTTTACATCTCTTTCTTTTCCTTGTGACCATCTTTTTTCTGAAATACATCAGCATTATCTCTGTCAACTACTCCTTGTGGTAGTGAATTCCACATTGTAACCAATCTCTGAATTAAAGCAAAGATCATCTGCCAGCCAATAGTTGCCCCCTGCCACGCCAGGAGCCAGTCGATGTTCCAGTGAGTGAGGCCATTGTGCATGGGATCCTCCTTTGTGAAGCTGCTCAGATGAGTTTTCTTTCGATGGTCAGACACATGGTTTGCTGAGTTCAAGGCAGTTCTCCTCCAGCACTCCTTGGCAGCAGCAAGGGCTGGGAGTGTATTTCCAGCTCCTGAGAGACAGGAACCATCACAGCTGCATATAAGAGATCCTCCACTTCACCCAACTGACGGACACACACGCACGCATACGTGCACACACACTCACACACACACCCACACAGACCCACACACACGCACACCCACACAGACCCACACACACCCAAATAGACCCACACACACTCGCACAGACCCACAAACACCCAAATAGACCCACACACACACGCACAGATCCACACACACACACCCACACAGACCCATGTGAACACACACACTCACACACACATGCACACCCACACAGACCCACACACACACACGCACGCATACGCGCACACACACACACATATGCACACTCACACACACACAGACCCACACACACACCCAAATAGACCCACACACACACGCACAGACCCACACACACCCACCCACACAGACACACACACACACACATGCACACCCACACAGACCCACTCACACCCAAATAGACCCACAGACCCACACAGACCCACACACACACCCAAATAGACCCACACACATACGCACAGACCCACACACACACTCACACACAGACCCACACACACACACGCACGCCCACACAGACCCACACACACCCAAATAGACCCACACACACACGCATAGATCCACACACTCACACTCACACACACACCCACACAGACCCACACGCACACACACACACCCAAACAGACCCACACTCACACACACATACACACTCACACAGGCCACCACACACATGCACAGACCTACACACACACTCACTCACACACAGACCCACACACACATGCACACCCACACCCATACACATACACACACACCCACACACACCCACACAGACCACACACACTCACACGCACACCCACACAGACCCACACACACATACACACACACCCTCATACACATACACATAGGCACACCCACACAGACCCACACACACACGCACACACACACACCCTCACACGCGCATACGCACACTGACACAGACCCACACACACGCACTCATCCACACACGCACACCCACACAGACACACACACACTCAACACACACGCGCACACACTCACAAACACTCTCATACTCTTGCAGACACATGTCCTCCAGCAAACTAGCATCCCGAACTTTGAGCTGACCATTCTCACACAGCAGATGCAGTTTTGTGGCTGGTTGAACCTGGCATGTGGGACACTGACCTTCTGAAGTGTACCCTCTGCTTCCAGAAGATGGTTGGTCTCGGATCACAGCTGGAGAGGTGTCTTCTTGAAGAAGATTAGCTTTGCTCTCAGCAGCTGGAGAAGAGGCCATGTGTTCCCAAGCTGGAGGTGGCTCTGTGGCAGAGCTGATAATGATGGCTGAGTACATGACAGTAAGAAAAGAGCTTAAGAAGAGCTTTACCAACAACACACTGACCAACAGAACCATTAACTCTCATTTTACCTTCTATCTCTTTAATCTTGCACTAACTTCACCTCTATCTCTTACAACCTCTCCTCTATCGAAAACCTCCATAATAGTGTCTCCCCACTGTAAAGGATATCAGGTTGTAGCCCCATGAAACCACCCAGGATTTGGGTCACACACCCTTCAGGGATCATCCATCAGGAAATGAGGATAAATCTCCTGATTGTTCCACTGAAATATTAACAGCAGAAATAGGCCATTCAGAGCAATTAGGAGAAAGTGAGGACTGCAGATGCTGGAGATCAGAGGTGAAAAATGTGTTGCTGGAAAAGCGCAGCAGGTCAGGCAGCATCAAAGGAGCAGGAGAATCGATGTTTCGGGCATAAGCCCTTCTTCAAGGGTTCCCCTCCCCCCACCTTTTCTCAGTCCCAACCCTCAGACTCAGCACCACCTTCTTGACCTGCAATCTTCTTCCCGACCTCTCTGCCCCCACCCCCTCTCCAGCCTATCACCCTCACTTTAACCTCCTTCCACCTATCGCAATGCCACTGCCCCTCCCCCAAGTCCCTCCTCCCTACCTTTTATCCTAGCCTGCTTGGCACACCCTCCTCATTCCTGAAGAAGGGCTTATGCCCGAAACAGCGATTCTCCTGCTCCTTTGATGCTGCCTTGACCTGCTGCGCTTTTCCATTCAGAGCAGTTCCCCACCTAACGTTTAGGTTCCACATAGCAACTAATCGCATCTAAATATCTTGCCATCTCTTTCTTCTCCAGCTGTAAAACCAGAGGGCAGCTCGAAAGAATTGTGTATTGTTTGCATTTTGAAGGACCTTTTTCAATTTATTGATGATAAAACTGCTTCAGAATGATGAAAAGACTGAGTGGAGTATTTAGGAGGCTGCAGGAATAGATTGCTGTAGAGTTGGTGACTTTTCCCTGGGTGGGGGAGGTGTCCATGAAACAGGAGGGTTTGCTTGCTAATTGGTCCATTCTCCTGCCTGCCAATTCCTACAGGAGATCCTGATGTTGTGTGGAATGACTTCGTGTGGGCGAAAGGCCCTGACGCTCCTGAGCAGTGTGTTCGCTGTGTGCGGTCTGGGTCTGCTGGGGGTAGCTGTCAGCACTGACTACTGGTTATATCTGGAAGAAGGGACCATCTCCCCCCAAAACATGTCGGCGGAAGTCAAGGTATCGCTGCACGCTGGCCTCTGGAGAGTTTGTTTTCTGGCAGGTATGACCATGTTACTCGTCATCAACTTTACTGCTCAGAAACTCAGCTAATCTTCTGGGGACCTGGGTTCAAATCCCGCCATGGCAGATGGTAGAATATTAATTCAGTTGAAAAAATCTGGATTTAAGGGTCCAATGATGACCACAAAACCATTGTCAGAAAAAAACCCATCTGGTTCACAAATGCCCTTTAGAGAAGAAAACTGCCATCCTTACCTGGTCTAGCCTACATGTGACTCCAGACCCACAGCAACATGGTTGACTTTTAACTGCCCTCTGGGCAATGATAAATGGGCAATAAATGCTGGCCTACTCAGTGATACCCACATCCCATGAATGAATAAAAAATCGCTCACAATTGCTCTTCGATAAAAGAAAATGGCCGATCATGTGTTCTATTCTATAGCTTTGATCTACTTTGCTCTTTTTTACCCCTCGCTTTCTTTCTCTTTCTGGCTGCTTTCTGTTTTGTTTGACAAGAATTTGGAGAAATTCCTGTTGAAACTCAAAGCTGCAGCCTTGGAACAAGAGGCCAGAGGAATGATGGGAATTAGACCTTGGGTCCATTAGAGTAAACCAACCCTGAGCACCAATAAATTTTGTTCCAAGATGTAATACTTAATGTGTAAAAAAAAAAGGTCCATTCCAAGAATACACGGTGAACACTCAGCAAATCAGACAGTGTGTCGATGGAGAGAAACAGAGTTAACCTTTGGTTTGATAATGACTTTCAGTAAAAGGTGTCAGGACCTGAAACCTGAGCTCTGTTTCTCTCTCCACACATAATACTGGGCCCAATGAGTATTTCCAGTGTTATTTGAGATTTTCATCATCTGCAGTGTTTCACATTTATATATCCACTACAAGAGGCTGTGCTTTAAATACAACCATTGTTTTGAATGCTGTCCATTTTCAAACCAAAAATTACAAATGACCTCTTAAAGTTTATACTTTACCAAGAAGATGATGTCTTTAGAGCTTTATAAATTAATTATTTTTTTTAAAAATTGTGATATATCTTGGCTTCCTATGTAGGATCTATATCATACATTTGCCAACTGCAGGCTTGGTCTGTTTTAAGGTTGCCATGATGTGGAGACACCGGTGTTGGACTAGGGTGGACAAAGTTAAAAATCACACAACACCAGGTTATATTCCAACAGGTTTAATTGGAAGCACACTAGCTTTCGGAGCGACCTGACAAAGGTGCAGCGTTCTGAAAACTTATACTTCAAAATAAACCTGTTGGACTATAATCTGGTGTTGTGTGATTTTTAACTTTGTTTTAAGGTTGGGGTGTGTGTGGAGGGACTGACAAAAAAAAAGCGGTTGTATTAAGTGCTGAAGTTCCCATATTTTGTATTTCAGAATTTTAAAACTCCTGTATCTTATAACAACAGCGCCACAGAAATATATAATGCACATCATATGCATTTCTTTACAGATGTATAAATCACTTAATATGTATAATATGTAAAGTTTTACAGATATATATCATATACTCGCATATAAATCAAATGCAATGCCTTATAGAGATATAAAACACTCCTAGTATATGTCATCTCCTTACAGAAATATCACATTTCTTTATGAATTTATAAATATAAATTGTCACTGTCATTCTGAAGCCAAACTCTCTGCTCCATTTAATAATTGCTTCCACAGCAGTAACACACTCATAAATGTTTTGCAGAGTATCCCACTGTTTGAATATAATACTTATTTTCCAGGAGTAATGTCCCTTTGTGCATAATCAGCCCTACTTTATGGAGACATTAACCTGCTATGCTGGTAATCATACTTTGTCATATGGACATAATCATTCTGGGGAGGATTGCAGTCTTTCAGGAGCTGCCATTTTTACGGTTTCCTGACAGTTTCATTTTCTCCCACCCCTCTCCATCCCACTGTGGTGCGATTTCCTGATGATTGATGATCTTTAACCAGCTCTTGTTTGTATCCACAGGAACAGAGCATGGGCACTGCTTCACCATTGAGTACGTGATGCCAATGAATGTGCAGCTGACCTCAGAATCCACCATCAGTGTTTTAAGTCAGTATCCATTCTCCATCCGATCAATCGTTTGATGTTTAAATTAATAAGGACGTTACACATCGTCGCTTTGAGTCTGCACTTCAGAGGCAGAGCATTTGGCACAATATGTGCTGGTGTTCATACCCCTCACAAACTTACACCCACCTCCTCTCCATCACATGCACCTCTCTATCTCACATGGTCACCCAGCTTCTGTCAGGGACAGGAAAAGATGTTGGATAACTTTTTCCCTTTCTCCCCATCTCACGGCTTTTCCACAATAAGATGTATCTTCCTCAGTGGAATATTTTAAACAGTTGAGAGTCTGAGATGTTCAGTAATAAAGGATTTTTGGGGTAAGCTTAAATTGGCAGTGAAAATGACAAAGGGATCATTGTCATTTGGTAAGAGGTGGAATGGGACCGATGTTGGGCTCAGGCATTTCACCTGCAGAAACCTCCCCTGCTCGAAAGGAACAGGAAATGTAACTGGAGTGTGCAGGCAAGGAGGAGACACACAATGTGACAGGCTGCATGAGGCACCCAAAGGGGCTGTATTGCAGATTCAGGAGTGGATTCTGCAAGGAGAGTACCCCCAGCCCAGAAACGCTGCAAAAGCTTTATCCAGCACTGCGTCGACTATCAGTGTTTAGACACAACGATTAAAGGTCAGATTTGGAAATTAAACGCAAGATCTGAATATAAGACCATGTTTATTCACACAATCCCCTGCAATGTCAATGTAATGAATAACACTCACCCTCACATAGAGTCATAAAGATGTGGAGCATGGAAACAGACTCTTCGGTCCAACTCATCCATACCTACCAGATATCCCAACCCAATGTAGTCCCACCTGCCAGCACCCAGCCCATATCCCTCCAAACCCTTTCTATTCATATACCCACCCAGATGCCTTTTAAATGTTGCAAGGTAAATTTGAAGGTGTTAGTAAAGTGGATGAACTGTTCAACCTCCTCGTGGGAGCACGAGGTAGCGCCGATACAGTCATTGATGTAGCGGAGGAAAAGGTGGGGGGTGGTGCCAGTTTGTTGCGGAAGATGGACTGTTCCACATATCCGACGAAGAGGCAGGCATAGCTGGGGCCCATGCGGGTGCCCATGGCTACTCCTTTGGTTTGGAGGAAGTGGGAGGATTGGAAAGAGAAGTTGTTCAGGGTGAGGACCAGTTCAGTCAGTCGAAGGAGGGTGTCAGTGGAAGGGTACTGGTTGGGTCGGCGGGAAAGGAAGAAGCAGAGGGCTTTGAGTCCTTCGTGATGTGGGATGGAGGTGTATAGGGACTGGATGTCCATGGTGAAGATAAGGTGTTGGGGACCGGGGAAGCGAAAATCATGGAGGAGTTGGAGGGCGTGGGAGGTGTCCCGAATGTAGGTGGGGAGTTCTTGGACTAAGGGGAGCAGGACCATGTTGAGGTATGCAGAGATGAGTTCGGTGGGGCAGGAGCAGGCTGAGACAATGGGTCGGCCGGGGCAGTCAGGTTTGTGGATTTTGGGCAGGAGGTAGAAACGGGTGGTGCGGGGTTGTGGGACTATGAGGTTGGAGGCAGTGGATGGGAGATCCCCTGAGGTGATGAGGTTATGGATGGTCTGGGAGATGATGGTTTGATGGTGGGAGGTGGGGTCATGGTCAAGGGGGCAGTAGGAGGAGGTGTCCGCGAGCTGGCGTTTAGCCTCAGCAATGTAAAGGTCGGTGTGCCAAACTACCACCGCGCCTCCCTTGTCTGCCGGTTTGATAGTGAGGTTGGGGTTGGAGCGGAGGGAGTGGAAGGCTGCACATTGCGAGGGTGAGAGGTTGGAGTGGGTGAGAGGGGTGGACAGGTTGAGGCGGTTAATGTCGCGGCGGCAGTTGGCTATGAAGAGATCGAGGGCGGGTAAGAGGCCAGCATGGGATGTCCAGGTGGACGGGGTGTGTTGGAGGCAGGAGAAGGGGTCGTCAGAGGGTGAGCGAGAATCCTGGTTGAAGAAGGGCTATGAAGAGATCGAGACCTGGACCGTCGCAGACTCCTCCCTCCCCTTCCTAGACCTTTCCATTTCTATCTCGGACGACCGACTCAACACGGACATTTACCTTGATTACACCTCCTCCCACCCTGCCCCCTGTAAAAACGCCATCCCACACTCCCAATTCCTTCGCCTCCGCCACCTCTGCTCCCAGGAGGACCAATTCCAATACCAAACAACCCAGATGGCCTTCTTCTTCAAAGACCGCAATTTCCCCCCAGACGTGGTTGACGATGCTCTCCACCGCATCTCCTCCACTTCCCGCTCCTCTGCCCTTGAACCCCGCCCCACCAATCACCACCAGGACCGAACCCCACTGGTCCTCACCTACCACCCCACCAACCTCCAGATACATCGTATCATCCTTCATCATTTCCGCCACCTCCAAACAGACCCCACCACCAAGGATGAGTGCCTCATCTTCCGCCTAGGAACCCTCCACCCACAAGGGATGAATGCAGATTTCTCCAGCTTCCTCATTTCCCCTCCCCCCACCTTTTCTCAGTCCCAACCCTCAGACTCAGCACCGCCTTCTTGACCTGCAGTCTTCTTCCTGACCTCTCTGCCCCATCCCCTCTCTGGTCTATCACCCTCACCTTAACCTCCTTCCACCTATTGCATTCCCAATGCCCCTCCCCCAAGTCCCTCCTCCCTACCTTTTATCTTAGCCTGCTTGGCACACCTTCCTCATTCCTGAAGAAGGGCTTATGCCCGAAACGTCGATTCTCCTGCTCCTTTGATGCTGCCTGACCTGCTGCGCTTTTCCAGCAACACATTTTTCAGCTCTGATCTCCAGCATCTGCAGTCCTCACTTTCTCGAAGGTATACAAGTTACAACTACACAAAACAAGATCAACATTAACAAGGTCAGCATTATTTGAAGTTGAAGGGCTTTTGCCCTAATCTCCAGCATCTGCAGTCCTCACTTTTACCTAGTCCATTCAACAATCTAATAACAGCAGGGAAGAAGTTGTCCCTGAACCTCCTGGTGCGTGGTTTCAAGCTTCTGTTCCTTCTGCCTGATGGAAGAGTTTGTAGAAGAACATTACCAAGGTGGGATGATGTTAGAACAAAGAACAAAGAAAATTTAGAGCCCAGGAACAGGCCCTTTGGCCCTCTAAACCTGAGCCGATCCAAATCCACTGCCTAAACCCGATGCCCAATTCCTAAGCATCTGTATCCCTCTGCTCCCCACCTGCTCCTGGATCTGTTCAGACGTATCTCAAATGAATCTACCATGCCTGCCTCTACCACCTCTGCTGGCAACACATTCCAGGCACTTACCACCCTGCGTAAAGTACTTGCCACGTGTATCCCCCTTAAACGTTTCACCTCTCACCTTGAAAGCATGACTTCTTCACCCTGGGAAAAAGCTTATCTCTATCTACCCTGTCCATACCCTTCATGATTTTGTAAACCTCAATCAGGTCCCCCTCAATCTCCTTTTTTTCTAATGAAAACAGTCCTAACCTACTGTACCTAGCACCTTCCATACCAGGCAACATTCTCGTAAACCTTCTCTTCATCCTCTCCAAAGCATTGACATCCTTTAATAGAGTAAATGGAGTCCATGGATGGGAGGTCAGGGCTGCCCAGACAATCTTCTGTAGTCACTTCCAGTCCTGGGCAGAGCAGTTGCCGTACCAAACTGTTATGTACCCGGCTAGTATGCTTTCTTTGGTGCATCTGTAAAAGGTGGTGAGGGGCCGTACGGACATGCTGAATTTCCTAAGCCACCTGAGGAAGAAGAGGTGTTGTTGTGTCTTCTTGACCATTACACCTACGTGGGAGGTCCAGGACAGATTGTCAGTTATTGTCACTCCGAGGAATTTGATGCCGTCAACCCTCTCAACTTCCACTCCATTGATAATAAATGGGTCATGTTCTCTCCTTCTTTCTTTCTGAAGTCAATGATCAGTTCCTTTGTTTTGCCGACATTGAGAGAGAGATTGTTATCATTGCACCACGCCACCAAGCCCTCTATCTCCTTTCTGTATTCTGACTCATCATGGTTTGATATCTGTCCTACCACAGTGGTGTTGTCAGCAAACTTGTTGATATAATTTATTTGGAATTTGGCTACACAATTGTGGGTGTACAGGGAGCATCCTTGCGGGGCTCCAGTGTTGAGGACTATGATGAAGGACGCGCAGTTGATTGCAGTCTGTGGGTCAGGAAGCTGAGGATCCAGTTGTTATGGGTGGAGCCGAGACCTGGCTGAATCCCTAATGCTGCATACCACCTGATCACCTAGATTTACTGATGACACAAAGGTAAGTAGAAAAGTGAGTTATGAAGAGGACAGAAAGAGCCTGCAAAGGGACATAGATAGGTCAAGTGAGTGGGCAGAGCTCTGGCAAATGGAAAACTGTGAAATTATTCATTCTGGAAGAAAAAGAAGCATTTGTGGAATTCGAAAGAGGGTGGAGAGTTCTGAGATGCAGAGAGGTCTTTGTGTCTTACTGCATGAATCACAAAAGGTTGTGTGCAGGTACAACAAGTAATCAGAAAAGCTCCTAGGATGTTATGTTTACTGAGGAGGAGAACTGGATGCAAGAGTAGGGAGGTTATGCTTCAGTTATACAGGATATTAGTGAGACCATGTCTGGGATGATATGTGAAGCACTAATTACCATACTTACCAAAGGATGTTAAAGCATTGGATGCAGTTCAGAGAAGGTTTACCAGACTAATACCTGCAATGAGCAGTGCTTTATTAGGAAGGACTGGACAGGCTGGGCCTGTATCCTCCGGAGTTTCGGAGAGTGAGAGGTGATTTAATTGAAACATAAAAGGCCCTGAGGGCACTCAGAAGGGTGGATGTCAAATAGGTGTTTCCTTTTGTAGCAGAACCTAGAACTCGGGTTCATAGATTAAATGTAGGCACTCGTTTAACAGAGATAAGGACACACTGGTTTCTGTTGAAGTGTTGTGAGTATTTGGAATTCCCTTATTGAAAAGGTACTGGCTGCAGAACTTTTCAATATTTGTCTGGTAGAACTAGTGTAGATTCCTGCTTCCCAAGGGGAATGGGAGATTATTGGGAGCTATGCAGGAATGAAGAGTTGAGGTGAAAATCGGCTCTGATGTTATTGAATAGTGGGACAGGCTTGAAGCACAGAGTGGACTTCTGTTGTTCCTTTACAGCAGTGACTGCATTTTCTGAGTTACTTTATCCTCATATAAAATGTTTTGGGATGCCCTGAAACTGTGAATTTTTTTTTCAGAAATTTAAGTCTTTGTTTCCTTCTATTGGTGACTGATGCCTCAAGCTCTTTATTTTTCTTTCCTCAGAAATGATCCGTTCATCGACTCCCTTCCCATTGGTCAGCCTGTTTTTCATGTTCATCGGTTTTGTGTTGAACAACATTGGCCATATTAGACCTCACCAGACAATCTTAGCCTTTGTGTCAGGAATCTTCTTCATTCTTTCAGGTAACGGTCAGCAAAGAAACAAACGCCGAATTGATCACGTTCCCTCTCGCTTTTAATGAGCTTTCTGTTGTCTGACTTTGTTCAGTCACCCTGTGAGTTTGGAGGCATTTTTCTGGTGAGGAAGATGGGAAGGTGACCCAGGAGGAGACTGGCACGTGGGCATCTGCTAACACCCTCCTGATACTGCCACAGCTGGCAGCCAACAACACCTGAACTGCCTGCAATTTGTGTCACAGCAACACGAGATGTTTCTGCAGTCTGCCTGACTCACCCCAACACCTGAGAAATACCATCTTGCTTCCCTCTCTTTGATGCCCAGTACCGATCACATTGGCACAGTGGCTCAGTGGTTAGTGCTGCTGCCTCACAGTGCCAGGGTTCTGAGTTTGATTCTACCCTCAGACAACTGTCTGTGTGGAGCTTTCACATTCTCCCCGTATCTGCATGGATTTTCTCCCACAGTCCAAAGATGTGCAGGTTAGGGTGGATTGGCCATGCTAAATTGTCTTATAGTGTTCTGGAATGTGTAGGTTAGATGGGTTAGCCATGGGAAATGCAAAGGTACAGAGATGGGGTGGATGTGGGTGATGTTCTTCAGATGGGCTGAATGGCCTGCTTCTAAACTGTAGGGATTCTCTGGCTCATTGCCCCTCTACCCAAGCACCAACATTATTTGTTGCCTCATTTGTATATTTTCATGTTCCAAAGTCAACCACCAGATACTGAAATGATCAATAACACAAATCTTTGTTCTAAATGTTTTATGCAAAAGTAGTGTTTTCTGACAAATCATTTCTTCACAATTGCAGGTTTGTCTCTGGTTGTTGGGCTTGTCCTTTACATATCCAGCATCAACGATGAGATGTTAAACAGGACCCCAGACTCCGAGAGCTATTTCCACTACAATTACGGGTGGTCTTTTGCCTTTTCTGCAATCTCCTTCTTGCTGACCGAGGTAATTACCAGTCGAATTGGTTCCGTGTCTGGCTCAGCCCAGCCCCTTTTAATCCAAGATCATTTGGGGTTCCAAGGAAATCGGGTAGACCCAAAATCAGACAAGACTGATTAAACCAGAACTACCATTGAAACCATGAAAATTATCTCCAAGTTCAACAGCCCGTGACAGGTGCTTGGACTGTTTGTGTGGTTCAGTTATCCATGCCCTCTGAATTCAAAAGTGCTGTGTTCGAAACCTACCCCAGCTACTTAAAACATAGAACAATACAGCACCGAACAGGCCCTCCAGCCCTCGATGTTGCACCGACCTGTGAACTAATCTAAGCCCACCACTCCCCCCATCATCATCCATGTGCTTATCCAAGGATTGTTTAAATCTCCCTAATGTGGCTGAGTTAACTACATTGGTAGGCAGGGCATTCAATGCCCTTACTACTCTCTGAGTAAAGAACCTGCCTCTGACATCTATCACCCAACAATTTGTAGCTATGCCCCTCGTACAAGCTGACGTCATCATCCTGGGAAAAAGACTTTTACTGTCTAATCCTCTGATCATCTTAAAGGCAAAGATTGGAGCTGATGCCTCATTGCAGCACTGAGGGTGAGCTACTCTGTTGGAGGTGCCATCTTTTGGATAAAACATTAAATCAAGCCAGTTCTTTCAAGTAGACATCAAGGCATCATGACACTGTTTCAAAGTAGGACAGGGGACCTCTCTATCGTCTATTGGTCAATATTTATCACTCAATCAACATTATTAAATGAAAGAATTAGAATTAGCTTTAAAGTCATGTGTACCCACATGAGTACAATGAAAGGTTTATAAGCCACCCCTTACAGCGCCATTTCTTAGATATAGATACTCAAGTACAAACTCTTGGGGAAAAAATTAGAAAAATAAAGAAATACAAAGACCAGCAATAAATCAGAAAAATAGAGAAATAAAAGTTCAGAACAGCCATTAGGACAGACTGTTGAGAGAGAGAATGTTTCAGGTAAATGACCTTTCATGACAAACAGTTGAATTGATTGGCAGATTTGGTTCATCATCACGGTAATACTGACTCGCCTGCTGTGTGCCACAAGATAGTCTGCATCCCGTCCCACCAGTTCCCTCAGTGCTCTCCGTCAGCCACACCCTCTCCTGGTTGCTGAATGGTTCGGGATTGCAATTGGAAGGAACTCAGTTCCACATTTCCATCTTCTCCTGCTAAGACCAATGTTCCCTCCTTCTCCATCTGATGTTCCCGTCTCCTTTGATGGTCCAATGCAGTCTGGGGAATATTGAGTGGTGATGCTGGGGGAGGAGGTTTGGAGTGGTTAGGGAGGTATGGGGAGGGAGTGGAGACTGCTTCAGAATCATAGCAGCATCACCTGCCACTTGCTGTTCACATGAGCTACAATCACAGTGACACCTCACAGAATCAGGCAACTTCACTGCAACTTATAGGATATGCTGAACACTGCAGATTTAATCACTTAATAATCTCAGCTCCGTGGTCAATAACACTGAAAGACAATACTGCTAGAAGTTAGAATGTTTTTTTCCCTGATGATAAGCAAGTTACTAATTGAAAGTTGATTGGTGGGATTCTAGATTGAGTTGCGAATGTAAATGTTTGGAGGATAAACTGGAGGTGAACGCTCTCCCGTCTCGGTTGAATGCACACCAGGTGTCTGGATGAAGGTCTGATGATTGTAAAAGACCAAAATGACCCAACTGCATTTCAGAGAATACAATGACACCATGGAGGCCATTCAGCCCATTATGTCTAAGCCAACCTGTTATGGACCAGGCCAGACCCCCTCAAAACAGTTCAAGGAGGTAACCCAGGCCCTTACATTTCTCGTTGTTTTAAGCAGGTGTAAAATGGATATTCCAGGAATGATGCAACTGGCCCAGCCACTCAGTTTCAAACAAAACAGAATTTACACATGAACGAAAGAAAACTGAATTTAGAATAATATAACTATTTGAAAATCCAATCGATTTTATCGCAACTTAATAATGCTGTTCCAAATGCCTGTAATATCGCCATAAATGCCCCCTTGGCAAAAAAAAGGAAACATCCAACACAGGTTCTTACAGGAGAGATGTCAGAGAGAGAGAGGGAGGGAGAGGATCAGCCTGGATCTGCTTCTTTGGGTCCAGCAGCTTTACTTGGTCAAATCAAACCAAACACCCAAACCAAACCAAATCAACCCAAACCAACCCCAACCCCAAACCCAACCCCAACCCAACCCCAACCCCAACCCCAACCCCCAACCCCAACCCCAACCCCAACCCCCAACCCCAACCCCCAACCCCAACCCCCAACCCCCAACCCCCAACCCCAACCCCTACCCCAACCCCAACCACAACCCCAACCCCAACCTCAACCTCCAACCCCCAACCCCCAACCCCAACCCCAACCCCGAACTGGGAGAACTGGCCACTCCCCTTTCATTGTACAAATGTTTTAAAAGAGAAACTTAAAAGCGTTCTCAAGTAGATATTCCCAGATATGTCAGAACGTCTGACTTTACAACTCATCTGAAAAAAAAACCAAGTTCAGAATAATCTTGTTAAAGGAGCAGCATCGTCACAAACTGTTATGAAATTGTCTCAATCTCCTGCTCTTTACTGATACACCTGGACATGTTTCATTTTCTGTTATGCATTCACTTTCCCCCTTTCAGGATTATTGTTGAGTTTACCACCAGCACCCATCAGCAGTGTATTCCACATCACAAGAGGAAACTGTCTGTAGTGCAGCATCTGGCTGACATTCCCATTCAGAGGGGTGTGATTCTCACTGGAAGTGACACTTTCACATGGGTGTGATCCTTCAATTTAACAGCAACCCCACAATAACCGTCCTCCCACTGAGTCGTTGAGGACGTAGTGTCAACTGACACTTGCGAAACTGCAATTGATAGATTTTTTTTCACTCACAGTGATCAAGAATTGAAAAGCCAAGGTGGTGTCGATGAAGTTAAGATGCACATAAGCCTCGATCTAACTGAATTATAGAACAGATTTGAGGGGCTGAAAGGTCTGCTCCTGTTCCAATATTTCCAGCTATGCTGCAATTTGAGAATGGAATATTAGCCTCATAAAATCTAATGACTGGAATATGTGCCACCACAGCTTGTTGCTAGGATAAACTCGGTTGCCTAGAGATAGTTGTCAGGATTGACTTTTACCAGATGGAGGTTGTTGCTAGGCGAGATGTTTCCTAGAGACACACAGTTGGTATGGAGTGTGACAATGTGCTGGTGTTGACATGCTAAATGCCCAAATGCCTGAGAGGAAGTGAGATCATGGCCCTCTATTAAACCCTTTTGTGTCTCCGATGTCACACGTTTCCAACTGATGAATTGAAACAGATTACACTTTGCCATTTTTAACTCCAACAAGAATATTTACTTGGATATTAAGATCATTTAAATATTGTCTCCTCATTTGTGTATTCGTGGGTTTCAAGGACAAGCTGCTATCAGCTGGGGGCTGCAACGAATCAGGGTGGTACAGTGGCTCAGTGGTTAGCACTGCTGCCTCACAGCTCCAGGGAGCTGGGTTCAATTCCCGCCTCAGGTGACTGTATGAAGTTTATGCATTCTCCCCGTGTCTGCGTGGGTTTCCTTCCACAGTCCAAAGGTGTGCAGGTTAGATGGAGTGGCCATGCTGAATTTCCCATGCTGAGCAGGGATGTGAAGGTTGGGTGGATTAGCCGTGGGAAATGCAAGGGTTACAGGGATAGGGTGGGTCTGGATGGGAAGCACTTGGGTGTGGACTTACTGGGCTGAATGTTCTGTTTCCACACAGTTGATGAACTGGTCATCTACAAGTGGGGTTTCTCAGCCCCTGTGGGGTACTGCAGTGGGGAAATTGAGGGGCTGGGCTGACAATAAAAGAGGAAGTGTTTAATTTCCCAGCCCTTCAATGGCCCAAGAGTGATGGTGACAGAAGGATTGTATTTTGTGTTGCTGCAGAGTGCCGGAGTCATGTCGGTCTACCTCTTTATGAAGAGATACGCCGCTGAAGAGATCTACAGACCCCACTCCAGCTTCTACAGGCCAAGGCTCAGTAATTGCTCCGACTACTCTGGCCAGTTCCTGCACCCAGACACCTGGCCTCGCGGACGCAGTCCCTCCGACATCTCCAGCGACACTTCCATGCAGCTGAATGCCAACTACCCAGCACTGCTCAAGTGCCCCGATTACGACCAGATGTCCTCCTCCCCCTGCTGAGTCACGGACCACCCCCAGCAGGAAGCCTCTGAAGCAGCCATGGTATCCTGGACCCCACGCCCCCTGGCCATGGTTGTGATGAGGACAATCTTAACACAGATCATCAGCTGGGGCTCTGGTTTCTGTATTAGCAAAGCACAAACTATCAGCTTAACTGGAAGGGATGTGGGGTGGAAAAGGTTGGGGGAGTAGGGGGGAGGGGAGGGAATGTAAAGCTAATCTTAGTGACAGTGACCATGAGACTGTCCGCTAATGTCCTTTAGAGAATAAAATCCCCCGTCCTTACCCAGTCTGGCCTACACGTGACTCCAGGCCATGGAGTCCAGCAATGGCCTTGTCTTTAACTACCCCCTGAAACAGCCTCATTCGGGGCAATTAGGAATGTGCAACGAATTCAGGTCTTTCCCACCACATGCACATTCCAAAGAATAAAGAAAAATATTCACACGGTGCACCACATTTTCAGACAGATTCTCTCTCTGTAAAGCAGCCTGCTGCAGTTTAGAATGTCACGTTGTAATGTAAACGGTGTTTTGTTTTAGTGGTTCCTGTGATCTGGTCCTGAGCAGCTGACTGACAAGCCACTGAGGTGTCGTGGAGGGAGCAAAGGGGAGTGGGAATCCTGTTGCTAGGACAACCCTAGTTGCCTTGGGATAGTTGTTCGGGATTGACTTTTAGCACATGGAGGTTGTTGCTAGGTGAGTTGTTGCCTAGAAACATACAGGTTGGTATGGAGCATGCCATTGTGCTGGTGCTTACACAAAACATGTTGTCCACAGGCCTGAGAGGAAGTGACATCATGGCCCTCTATTAATCCCTCCCATTTCTCCCACGTAACATGTTTCTGATTGATGAATTAAAACAGCGTAAATCTTTTCAGTTTTAAATGCACCAAGATTTTTTTACTTGGATATTAAGATAATTTGAATGTCATCACTTTCATCCAGTAGTGTCCTCTGGGTTGGTAGCTGTCCTTGGTTCAGAGCTGGAGCACAGTGAGACTGACATGGCAATCCCACTGCGATCTACCTCTTTCACTGTGTGTTTGGTCACCTCTCCCATCGTGCCCTTGTTGGACTCAGAGTCAGTTTGTGTCTGATTACCCTCCTGTGCCAGCCACTGGGAATGCTAGACTGTCTTGCTAAATCAGAAGATGCGAAATGCTGAAGTTACCAAGACAGTGCAGATTTGGTCCCCAGGACACCAGGGAGATGTTTTGTTTTGGGAATGGGTGGCTGTGGAAACTGAATGTTTATAATTTTGAAAGGCAGCAACTAAAAGTGATCTTACAGCATTTAATGAACATCTCCCTAAAGGATATTAAGTTGTCCAAATATAGGTAAATGCAGAGCACTCTATGACCATAAAGCAAAGGGATATAAAATCAAAGAACTGAAAGGTAAATCTCAGACCGAGGAAGAATCTACGTTCAATGTGATCAATACTTGGGAAGGGTTCATGGGAAAACAGTGAGAACAAAATATGTCAACCAAGAACCCAATAAATAGTGTCTGAAGAAAATTGTTGAGCGGGAGCACTATTGCTGTGAGTCTTGTGTGTCTCATTGGATAAGATAGGATGGGCTGAATGGTCTTCTTTAATTTACCATGATCATGTGTCCACTCCACCATTCTTAACAGCCTTAAGAAAAATTATGCCAGACCTGGTAACCCAGTCACCATGGAATGTTCCCGCAGAGGAATAATATATAGGAGCTGTTAAAGAAGATTCGAGTGACACATTAATTTGTAAACCTGCTTATCGATCTCAGCACAATTTGTGCCACCTTCCAAGAGGAAGGTGGCAAGCTGCAACCTTTGTGTTACAACAGTTTGTCCATTTCAGAAGTGATCTTTTGGCTGTGAATTGTGCTGTGTAAGGTAATGGTTCTGGAAGAGATCCTGCTGAAGGTGTGTTAAATCTACCCAATGATGTCGCGTGGTCTGGGTGGACAAAATGCAGAAGTCCTCATAGAAACGATGTGTCAACTCTGGTTTCTGATGGTCTTTGTAATTAAATGTAACTAGTCCATGTAACCTGTATCTATTGCTATGAAGCAATAAACTAGATCTTGTGTAATGTAAGTGCCACTTCACTTTGAGACTCAATAGTGGTTTATTCTCTAACAGACCAATTAGACCAGCCCTTAAACTCAGCAGTGAAAGGAGGAAGGCCTGACTAACTTATGTAATGTTTATTTTAAAATAAGATAGAAAAGAGAACTGCAGTCAGCAGTGGTGGTTTAGTGGTGCCATTACAGTTCATCCATTTCCCTCCCACCAGGAGCCAGTTAACCTTTTCAATGTTCGTTTACAAGAGAAAAAAGGGGAATTGGTTGCTGTGAACAACCCCAACCTCGTGTCACCAGGTGGTTGTAACCAAAATGCTTTGAAAGACCATGAGTTTGTGAAATACAAATTCTATCCTTTAAAGAATAGGTGTACAGTTGGAGAATAAATCCTATTTAAGGTCACTTTACTGTGGTGAGATTAGTCAAATGAATACGTTTTCAGGATTAGGCATGTACCATAGATAACCGCAATAGATTCACAAATTGAAAATTGTATTGTGCAATTCAGCAGTAATTTAGAAGGTGTTTTTTGCCAATGCAGTGCACTGTTGTATTGTGACATTTTTGTAATGAATTCAGTGTATTATTCCCTTTCTGTGAGGGCCAGTGCCTGGGGTTCCTTTCAGCTACAGCTCCATTGAGACACCAGAGACTAAAGCAGGTTCTCTCAGGGCAGAAGCCCCTCCCCACCATTTGAGCAAGATCAGAGCTAATCAGGTAACTCAATTCCACTTTCCTGCATGGACCCCAAATCCTTCGATTTCCTTAGTTTCCAAAAATCGATTGATCTCAGTCCTGAAGAGACTCAACAGTTGATCTTCCACAGTTTGTGGGTGAGAGAATTCCAGAGAATCACTGCATCATATTCCTCCTCTTCTCAGTCCTCAATGGGTGACCCTTTATCCTGGCACAATGACCCCTAGTTATAGATTTCTAACCAGGTGTAATGCTTAAAAATGCCAGAGAATATCAACTCCACGTGAAGGCTGTGAATGTGAAATCTTGTTCATCATTCCTGGCCATTTGTTCCCCTGTAATTCAGGCTAGATAAGGGTCTGAAGTCTGTATTTTCTAAACAAACCATGTGTTAATTCCCATAGGAATGGGGAAGAAAACAAAACACAGGAACGTGAAGAACTATCTGTATTTGTGAATTTAATTTCAGACTTTGCAGAATCAACTTCTCAAGAGCGTCTCGGACTGGGTATTGAATTGCAAGTGGTTCCCATTTCCTGAGAATGAGTATTTTTAAAAGATGCTAAATTAAGACGCTATCTTTTGAAAATAGCATGGCAGAACGAGATAATGTACTGTACAGAGGGTTCACTCATTTGCACACTTACACTTTGTGCACATGTTACTGCACCATTTGGAAAGTTATAAACTACAGAAAGGAGAAAGTGAGGACTGCGAATGCTGGAGAGTCAGAGTTGGAAAGTGTGGTGCTGGAAAAGCACAGCCGGTCAGGCAGCATCTGAGGAGCAGGAGAGTCAAAGTTTCAGGCATGAGCCCTTCATCAGGAAACTGCCTGATTCTTGATGGCACATCGACTCTCCTGCTCCTCGGATGCTGTCAAGATATAAACTGCAGTTTGCATTTCTGAAGTGTTCAAGAAATTTTTGTCCTCTATGGAACTGAAGTGGTTCATTGTAACTTTAACTCTGAAATGTGCACACTACTACTTAGTAGAAGTAAATGTGGTGGTAAGGTGTTGCAAAGGAAACATTATTTTCACAACGATGATCATCCACCATTTAGACAGAAGTTTTGGTATAACTGGGACGGCCTGTGGCTACACAATCCAAGAACACCAACAAATTCCCCAAACTTTTATTTTGAGATCAGAATAAAGAGACTTCTCTTTGCCTTTGATTTCCCATCTTTATAAGCTCGTCTTATCTTTTACGTTGTTTCAACTTGATCCTCGCCTTGTAAGGGTTGAACTCAGAACTAAAGCCAATGTGCAGGGGGGCTTCTGTCTGTTAAGGGGAGAGGGGGGACTGAGTCCTGCAATTATGTCGATAGTTTCTGAAACTTACAAAAAACACTCTATTACATTAAGTAACCAACCAATTCAGAAAGTGCATTGTGGAGAGGTGATGTTATATAAAGTAATGCTCTAGTAATCCAGAATCTTAGACTAATGCCTCTAGGTACATGGACTGAAATCTCCATCACAGATGGAGAGACTTGAATTCAATAAAAGCCTGGAATGAAAAGCTAGTCCTAACGGTGAGTGTTACTGATTACCACAAATACCTACCTGACTCATTAAAGATAAATCCCAAACACAGCTTTTTACAAATTTCTCAAGAAAAGGCTGCTGCTTGTTTGGCAGGTCAATCCTGATTTGTTGAGATGTTGCCATGGAGACAGCAATGGGAAAAAAAGACTCTGCAAGCTCTTGGCTAATTCATGAAAGCTGTATTTAGTGATGGGTAATAAATACCTGCGATGCCAATGTCCCATGAATAAATGTTTAAAAACAACATTGCAAGAAAGCTTCCAACTATTGGAATACTGGATTCTGCTGGATATTTAATTGATAGTTTTTTTAAATGAATGCGTGAATCTGACATTTCCCATGGGGACTGTCACAGTGTATGATTAGGCAGGAGCTACACTCACTCACTGCTGACAAACCCAAGAGGAGCTGAGCTAATCTCGTCACCATTTCCAGATGCTCTTCAGTCCTTCACAGGGTTTATGTAAAGCAAGTCAAGTACTAACAATGTCAGGAGTTATTTTCTGGCCAATTGCCTCAAATAGTCAGGTCTCTTTAAACATTTAACCCTAACCTGAACACAGCTGGTAGTCTTCAAATGAATTGCAGCTTTTCCCAACTTGTTTGCTGTATCAAATCCACTGCCCATAAGGGGTCTTGGTATTTACTGCTGCTCTGGTAACTATCCCCATGGTTTAGCTCCATGGGGATTTGAATCTTGCCCCATATACTTGGCCCAAGTGACCATCCCTTAGGTAAGTATCCAGACAGTATCCAATGAAGCCACTCACCTGCAGTGTTCTTCACATCTGTGTCCTATCATTGATGTCCACATCACCCTCTGCTGCACGTTCCAATGCAAGGAGATTGGGTGTTAATAGTGAGTGTGAATCTGAATTGGTTTCATATTTGTACCCCTCCTCTGCTGAAGGGCATTTGACTCTCAAACACCGCCCTGTCCAAAATGAGCCCACTACCCAGGAGTGGGTGTAGCGACTGGTGATGTTGGACTCCCCCCAGGGGGTGAAATGATTCTGTGTCCAAATGAAAGGGCTAACTTTAAGCCATGTGTCATTTCTGAATTAGTCAAGAGCTTGGGGAGCCTCTCCTTCCCCATTGTTCGCTCCGTGGCAACATCTCAGCCAATCAAAATCAACTTGCTAAACAAACCACACCCCTTTCTCTACTGATATAAATTGTTATGATTATTTGAAATTTGAGTTTCTTGCAATGGTCCTGATGAGTGAAAGAAAGAAAGAAGTTCAGATACAAACCCTGTCCTTCCAAGTCATAGTCCATGTCATAGGTTTGTGGTAAATTTCCGCATGCTTTGTTTCAGCTGTTCATGGGAGGTGGCTGTGGCTGGCTGGGCCCAGCATTTATAGCCTGTCCCGAGTCACCCCTTGAGAAGGTTGGGGTGAGCTGCCTTCTTGAACCACTGCAGTCCATGTGCTGTAGGTAGACCCACAATTTCCCAGGATTGTGACCCAGCGACTGTTCCACGTCAGGATGGTGAGTGGCTTTGAGGGGAATTTGCAGGGGGTGGTGTTCCCATGTATCTGCTGCTCTTGTCCTACCAGATGGTTGCAGTTGTGAGCCTGGAAGGTCCTGATGAATAAGCCTTGGGGAGTTGTTACAGTGCATCTTGTTGATGCTGCCACTGAGTATTGTGATCAGTGTTGGAAGGAGTGAATGTTTGTGGATGTGGTGCTAATCAAGCATGCATCTTTGCACTTGATTATGTTGATCTTCAATTGTTGGAACTGCACTCATCCAGGCAAGTGTGGAGTATTCCATCACACTGTAGATGATTGCCAGGCTTTGGAAAGTCAGACAATGAGTTGCTCGGTACAAGATTCCTAGTGCCTGACCTGCTGTTGTAGCCACCATGTTTATATGGCTAGCTGAGTTTCTCATCAATGATAACCTGTAGGATGTGGATGGTGGAAGATTCAGCAATGGTAATGCCATTGACTATCAAGGGGCGGTAGTCAGGTTGTCTTTTATTGGAGATGGTCATTGCCTGTCATTTGCGTGGCACAAATGTTACTTCCCACTTGACAGCCCAAACCTGGATATTGTCCAGATCTTGTTGCATTTGCTGAGGACACTGCCCTGAGTAACCCCTGCAGAGATGACCTGGAGTTGAAATGACTGACCTCCAACAACCACAACCATCTTCCTATGTGCCAGGTGTCACTCCAACCACCAGGAGAAAGTGCCATCTGCAGATGCTGGAGATTAGAGTCAAATTGTGTGGTGCTGGAAAAGCACAGCAGGTCAGGCAACATCCAAGGAGCATTGCTGATGAAGAGCTTATGCCCAAAACGTTGACTCTCTTGCTCCTTGGATGCTGCCTGACCAGCTGTGCTTTTCCAGCACCACACTTTTCGACTCTGACTCCAACCACTGGAGAATTTACTTCCTGATATCCACCGATTCCAGTTTTGCCAGGGCTACTTGATGCCAAGGGCTGTCACACTCACCTCCTGTCTGGAATCCAGCTGTTTTGTCCATGTTGGCACAAAGGCTGTAATGGGGTCGGGAGCTGAGTGGCCCTGGGAGAATCCAAACTGGGTGTCACTGAGCAGGTTATTGCTGAGCAGTAATGCTGCTTGATGACACCTTCCGTCACTTTACTGATGACCAAGAGTAGACTGATGTCAGGTAGGTGCCAGTGTTGTAACTGTACCGGCACAGTTTGGCCAGGGGAGTGGCAAGTTCTGGAGCACAAGCCTTCAGTCCTATTGCCGGAATGTTGTCAGGGCCCATAGCCTTTGCAGGATCCAGTGTCCCCAACCATTTCTTGATATCACGTGGAGTAAATCCAATTGGCCGAAGACTGCTTTCTATAATGTTGGGGACCACTGGAGGAGGCCGAGATGGATCATTCAGGCAGATTGGTGAGGGTGAGGTCAAGTATGTTTCTCCCACTTGTTGGTTTTCTCACATCCTGCTACGGTCCCAGTCCAACAGCGGTATCCTGTTGAACCTGACCAGCCTGGCCAGTGGTGGTGCTGCTGAGCCACTCTTGATGGTGGATATTGAAATCTCGCACCCAGAGTCTCTGATCTTCCTTCCTCTGAGGCTCTCGGTGCAACTGTTCAATTAATTTATTGGAAAATCATTTCCTAGTCTCACAGAGACATGTCATTCATTTGAAATAAAAAGATTTGGAATATGGAAACCACTAGGTGCTGCAGTGGAAGAGGATGCTGACTCATGGCCAGCCAGAGTCATGTTGCTGGCCAAGACAGATTTCACCCCTGTCATTCCCAAAACTCTCTACAAGGAGGGGTGGTTTCTCACCTCGTCCATTTCATGGTCATGGATTGTGATTGAACAACTGCTCCATTATTTGAGTAATGCTGAAAAAGGATACATTTTGTCAAAGCATTTTTTTAAATTCCTCAGGACAATTCACAAGAAATGCCGACCATTAGGGGGTTAGTTACTACGGTACCAGAGGAGAGTGTTCATTGTTTGGCAAGTGGACTCTGATTGGTAGAAGCATTGTCATGGAGAAACACCAGTTAGATGACAACTGACAATTAACTGCTGTGCTTTGTTTGAATTTAAACAAGGTTGACTCTGATTGGTCAGTGCATTGACCTGAGGAATGAACACCCATGTTGTTGAGTTGTTACAGGTGCCATGCTGTACTTGTTTTGTCGGTCAGAACAGAGCAGAGCCCTGTGTAACTCATATAGACACCAGTGTGCCACACAGCAACCCTGACTGACAATCCTAAATTGGTTATCAGCATGATTAATAATAGGGTGGTTATGGTAGGGGATTTTAACTTTCCAAACATAGACTGGGACTGCCATAGTGTTAAAAGTTTAGATGGAGAGGAATTTGTTAACTGTGTGCAAGAAAACTTTCTGATTCAGTATGTGGATGTACCTACTAGAGAAGGTGCAAATCTTGATCTACGCTTGGGAAATAAGACAGGGCAGGTGACTGAGGTGTCAGTGGGGGAGCACTTTGGGGCCAGCAACCATAATTCTATTAGATTTAAAATAGTGATGGAAAAGGATAGACCAGATCTAAAAGTTGAATTTCTAAATTGGAGAAAGGCCAATTTTGAAGGAATTAGGCAAGAACTTTCAAAAGCTGACTGGGGGCAGATGTTTGCAGGTAAAGGGACGGCTGGAAAATGGGAAGCCTTCAGAAATGAGATAACGAGAGACCAGAAAAAGTATATTCCTGTTAGGGTGAAAGGGAAGGCTGGTAGGTATAGGGAGTGCTGGATGACTAAAGAAATCGAGGGTTTGGTTAAGAAAAAAGAAGGAATCATATGTCAAGTATAGACAGGATAGATCGAGGGAATCCTTAGAGTATAAAGGAAGTAGGAGTGTACTTAAGAGGGAAATCAGGAGGGCAAAAGGGGGACATGAGATAGCTTTGGCAAATAGAGTTAAGGAGAATCCAAAGGGTTTTACAAATCCATTAAGGCCACAAGGGTAACTAGGGAGAGAATAGAGCCCTCAAAGATCAACAAGGCGGCCTTTGTGTGGAGCCACAGAAAATGGGGGAAATACTAAATGAGTATTTTGCATCAGTATTTACATTGGAAAAGAATGGAAATTATAGATTGCAGGGAAATAGATGGTGACATCTTGAAAAATGTCCAGATTACAGAGGAGAAAGTGCTGGATGTCTTGAAATGCATAAAGGTGAATAAATCCCCAGGACCTTATCAGTTGTACCCTAGAACTCTGTGGGAAGCTAGAGAAGTGATTGCTGGGTTTTTTGCTGAGATATTTGTATCACTGACAGTCACAGGTGAGGTGCCGGAAGACTGGAGGTTGGCTAATGTGGTGCCAATGTTTAAGAAAGGTGATAAGGACAAGCCAGGGAACTATAGACCAGTGAGCATGACCTCAGTAGTGGGCAAGTTGTTGGAGGGAATCCTGAGGGACAAGGATGTACATGTATTTGAGAAAGGCAAGGACTAATTAGGGATAGTCAACATGGCTTTGTGCATGGGAAATCATGTCTCACAAACTTGATTGAGTTCTTTGAAGAAGTAACAAAGAAGATTGATGAGGGCAGAGCAGTAGGTGTGATCTATATAGACTTTAGTAAGGCGTTCGAGAAGGTTCCCCGTGGGAGACTGGTTAGCAAGGTGAGATCTCACGGAATAGAGGGAGAACTAGACATTTGGATACAGAACTGGCTCAAAGGTAGAAGGCAGAGGGTGGTGGAGGGTTGTTTTTCAGACTGGAGGCCTGTGACCAGTGGAGTGCCACAAGGATCGGTGCTGGGTCCACTACTTTGCATTATTTATATAAATGATTTGGATGTGAACATAAGAGGTACAGTTAGTAAGTTTGCAGATGACACCAAAATTGGAGGTGTAGTAGACAGTGAAGAAGGTTACCTCAGATTACAACAGGATCTTGATCAGATGGGCCAATAGGCTGAGAAGTGGCAGATGGAGTTTAATTCAGATAAATGCGAGATGCTGCATTTTGGGAAAGCAAATCTTAGCAGGACTTATACACTTAATGGTAAGGTCCTAGGGTGTGTTGCTGAACAAAGAGACCTTGGAGTGCAGGTTCATAGCTCCTTGAAAGTGGAGTTGCAGGTAGATAGGATAGTGAAGAAGGCATTTGATATGCTTTCTTTTATCAGTCAGAGTGTTGAGTACAGGAATTGGGAGGTCATGTTGAGGCTGTACAGGACATTGGTTGGGCCACTGTTGAAATATTGCGTGCAACTCTGGTCACCTTCTTATCAGAAAGATGTTGTGAAACTTGTAAGGGTTCAGAAAAGATTTACAAGGATGTTGCCAGGGTTGGAGGATTTGAGCCAGAGTGATAGGTTGATTTGGCTGGGGCTGTTTTCCCTGGAGCATCAGAGGCTGAGGGGTGACCTTATAGAGGTTTATAAAATTATGAGGGACTTGGATAGGAGAAATAGACAATGGTCTCTTACATGGGTTGTGGGAGTCCAGAAATAGAGGGCATAGTTTTAGGGTGAGAGGGGAAAGAAATGAAAGAGACCTAAGGGGCAAATATTTCACGCAGAAGGTGATGTGTGTGTGGAATGAGCTGCCAGAGGAAGTGGTGGAGGCTGGTACAATTGCAACATTTAAGAGGCATTTGGATAGGTATATGAATAGGAAGGGTTTGGAGGGATATGGGCCAGGTGCTAGCAGGTGGGATTAGATTGAGTTGGGATATCTGGTTGGCATGGATGAGTTAGACTGAAGGGTCTGTTTCCATGCTGTACATCTTTTATGACTCTATTAATTGTACAGTCAGGATAATTTAGCACTTACTTCTCAAGTAGCATAAAATATGGTCTCCCTTTAAACTGGTATTCTTGTACAAGTGCTGAAGAGCATTGACAAAATTAACCTTTTTCAGCAACATTTGAGTTCTGTACTTTTAACATCGACTTGAATTCTATTATTGTTGCACCATGTGACTCCCAGGATGGTCAAAGATGTGAGGAGGACATTCTTCACTGAAGATAGTGAATCTGGGGAATTCTTTACCACAGAAGGCTGTCAAGACTCAGTTGTTAAGTATATTCAGGGCTGATATAGACAGATTTTTAATCAGTAAGGGAATCAAGGATTATGGGGGAAAGGTGAGAAAATGGAGTTGAGGATTACCAGATCAGCCATGATCCCATTGAATGGCAGAGCAGACTTGATGGGCTGAATGGTCTGCATCTGCCCTTATGGTCATAAGGTAACATAATGGACCTTGATCTTCTCTTCCAACAATTCTTTTCCTCTCTGTGCAGTTTATTCACGCAACACTAGGTTATAGTCCAACAGGTTCATTTGGAAGCACTAGCTTTTGGAGCACTGCTCCTTCGTCAGATAGCTATCTGACAAAGGAGCTCTGCTCCGAAAGCTTGTACTTCCAAATAAACCTTTTTGGACGTTAACCTGGTGGTGTGTGATGTTTAACTTTGTCCACCCCAGTCCAACGCCAGGCCCTCCACATCACGGTTTATTCCCACGACAGCAGCTGTAATTCCCAACTGTGGCAGCAGAGGGAGCCTTAGTCATTGGCCTGCACATTGGTGCTGACTGCTCCCTGTCGACAATTGAGATGAACTACAATTCCATACCTCATTCCTGTTGATTTTGAGCTCCTAATAAATATCATAATTAAATGCAAACTGGATATCTGTAAAATCTTGGATTGGCTGTTTAATGTACAGAGTTGGATTCAGTACAGTGATGATGAAATGAATCCACACAGGCCGGTATCCCATCACTATGTCACCCTTTATTTACACCCTTGACACAGATCCAGCTCCCTCAGAGTGACCGGGATGTCAGACCTTCCTAGTCTTTTTTTTCATGTTTAAGTTCTTTTTATTAAACAAAAGATCTTTCAGTTTCTAAAAAAAAAAGTAAGCAAGCAGTGAATGTGCAGAAAAATACTTTCAACAAAAACCATAATGTTCTCATTGATGACACAAAAAAACTGCCCGCGTTCTATATGATCAATCATAATAGCATACATGTATTATTTTTGCAAGATCAGAATCAATCTAACATGCATAGAAATATGAACACAGAAGCTTAGTCAACAAAGTCCAGCAATCAATAATACTTCAATAGATAAATGTTTCAATGGCCTCACATTTTACAAAGTTGACTCTATAATAAGTCTCATTCAGATGGAAAAGCTTCAAATGCATTGATTCTTTCCCAGGAATCTTACAGAACCTTCCTGGTCTTATCTGTCAGCCAGGGCTTCCTGATTGGACCAGGTTAACAGCCCCAGTGAGGGGACTCATATTCTATGAGATCCATCTGGCTAACCCCATTCCAATCACTACAAATGAGATAACATAAAGCAGCTCCTGTCATTTACACAAGTGGTATTAGCCAGTTAGTGAACAGCCTGTCAGGCTGGTAATTAATAGGTTCAGATACATGAACTGGATCCCAAGAGTAAAGGCAGTACATTGCAAAGCAGTCTCATTACCATCTCATTTCCATTTCTCTTGCAGAATTACTTTGTTCAATTTTAAATTACATGAAAAATCTTGACATTAATTCATCTACCAACAATTTCTCTTGAAGTCATCATCTATAAATATCACAGACTTTGCAATTTAATCTACATCAAATCACTTGCTGCTGGATAAATGTTCCTTCAGTGTCGCTGGGTTAAACTGCAGGAATGCCCTCCCTAATGGCATTCTGGGTCGCATCCACAGCACATGGACTGCAGCAGTTCAGGAAGGCAGCTCACCACCACCTTCTCTAGGGCAACTAGGGACAGGCAAGAAATGCTGGGCCAGCCAGTGGTGTCCACATCCCATGAATGAATAAAAAAGATGCTTACATGTTCCACATAGCTCAAACAGTAGAGAGACCGTGTGCCACTGAAGGAGACTAGAACAATTTGAATCCCTGGGTTAAGCAAGGCTTTTTTTTAAGGCTATACAGAATGCCATCTGAAGCTGTCACAAGTCCAGCCTGTGAAATGAGTCAGTGCAGGAGCTGGAGCCTCATCCTGAGGGTCCTATAACGGAGGGGACCTTGCTGAGAGCTAAGGGATTAAGATGTGAACCCAATATGTCCTACTCAGAACAGGCATCAAACTCGAACTGAAAGACTGATCATGATGCTGACAGAGGAGAGGTTTCACATCACTTGCATCTGAGGAGTAGGTGGCCTGGGGTTAACATGATGCCTAAGGGAGGTGGGATAGGCAATCAGAAAGGCCAGAATGGCCTCAGAATTGATCCCATGTCTATGCTGATCTGAACCTGTGACGTTGAGGTACTGGTGTTGGACTGGGATAGACAAAGTTAAAAATCACACAACACCAGCTTATAGTCCAACAGGTTTAATTGGAAGTACCAGCTTTCAGAGCGCTGTTCCTTCATTAGGTAGCTAGTGGGGCAGAATCATAGGACACAGAATTTATAGGAAAAGATCAAAGTGTCATACACTGATGCGATTTGAACCTGGGCATTTGTGAACATTAAAAATGACCACAGCATGATGTTACTGAATTACAGAGGGCGAAATGGACCAGGGACATGCTCCTGACCTTTTTATTTATTCACTCATGGGATGTGGGCGTTGCTGGTCGGCCAGTTACCCTTAAACTGAGTGAGCTTGCTGGGCTATTTCTGAGGGCAGTTGAAAGTCAACCACATTGCTGTGGGTGTGGAGTCACGAAAAGGTCAGACCGGGTAAGGGTAGAGGATTTCCATCCCTGAAGAGCATTCGTGAGCCAGATGAGTCTTTCCAAAAATTGGTATTGGTTTCATGGTCTTAATTCCAGATTTTTTTTTAATTGAGTTCAAATTCCACCATCTGCCTTAGCGGGATTTGAACCCGGGTCTCCAGAATGGTAGCTGAGTTTCTGGATTAATAAGCATTCATGTCATTTCAGTCAAGCCTTGCATAAGACCAGGATTTGTTGCCCAGGTTTATATTGTCCTTGAGAAAATGGTCATGTGCTATCTCCCTGAGTTGCTGCAATCAGTGTGCTCCAGGTAGACCCACAATCCTGGAAGAGAATTCCAGGATTTGGACTCAGTGACACTGAAGGAACAGCGACATATTTCCAAGTCAGGATGATGAGTAGCTGGGATGGTAACTTGCAAGCAAGATGTTCCCATGTATCTGCTATCCTTGTCTTTCTAGATGGTAGTGGTCATAGGTTTGGAAGTTACTGTCGAAAGAGCCTTGCGGAATTTTTGTTACTGTGCATTGGTGATGGAGGGAATGGATGTCAAACAGTTTGGATAGACAGCAAATAAATCTCATTGCTTTGTCCTAGATAGTGTTGGGCTTGAGTGTTGTTGGAGCTGCATTCATCCAGGCACGTGGGGAGTCTTCCATCACTTCCATCACAAGTGGGGAGACTTGTGCCTTGTAGATGGTCAACAGGAATCAGGAGGTGAGTTACTCACCACAGTATTCCTAGCTTCAAACCTGTTCTTGTAGCCATTGTGTTTATGGTTTTCAATATCTAGTCAAAAGGGGTTTCGGTGAAGGTAATGCCATTGTATGTCAAAATGACCAGTTTGAAGAGGATCTTCATCCAATTTAATTAAATACTGAGGCAAAATCATGTGAGGACTGTAATGGAAGTCTAACCTTTCCACCTCTAATGTGTGACTTATGAAGTTGTGCTGCCTCCCAGTGGAAGAACAGCAATATTACATCAATGATTTTTTTTGTTACATTGACATTTTGTTTCCGTCTGCTGGTGTAGAACATTCCAGTTCAATATAAATCTAGATTCAGCAAGGGCTTTATATCACCTACCTTGTAGATTGCTACCTATATTTGAATTCAGTACATTAACGGCATGTGTGGAGTAACAGCTCACCTGCAGAGACTGTGGGTGAGGATGAGTGTTGAGTGGGTGAGGAGATTTGACTGTGGGTCAGGGTGAGTGTTGAGTGGGTGAGGGGTGGGTCAGGGTGAGTGTTGAGTGGGTGAGGAGATTTGACTGTGGGTCAGGGTGAGTGTTGAGTGGGTGAGGGGTGGGTCAGGGTGAGTGTTGAGTGGGTGAGGGGTGGGTCAGGGTGAGTGTTGAGTGGGTGAGGGGTGGGTCAGGGTGAGTGTTGAGTGGGTGAGGGGTGGGTCAGGGTGAGTGTTGAGTGGGTGAGGAGATTTGACTGTGGGTCAGGGTGAGTGTTGAGTGGGTGAGGGGTGGGTCAGGGTGAGTGTTGAGTGGGTGAGAGGTGGGTCAGGGTGAGTGTTGAGTGGGTGAGGGGCAGGTGAGGGCGAGTGTTGTGTGGGCGAGGGGTTTTGGCTGTGCGTCGGTCTGGAGGAGGCTCTCTATCAGAGTCTGCTGCCTCAATGTCTGCTTGATTGAGATAATCACAAAATTATCAAGAAGCTCATGGTGTTGGAGGAGATAGGCAAGAAGGAAAATTTACATAAAAATGAAAATTAATTATAAATAAGTTTCTTATAAACTTTAAGACAGCGAGCAATAGGAACAGGAGTAGGCTATTTGGCCCTTTGATCCTGCTCCACTATTGAGTAGGATCCAACATTCCTCACATCCCCCTTCATGTGTTCTTCGATTACCCTTGATTCCCTGACTGATCAAGAAACTATCTATCACAGCCTTAAATATACACAAGGCACCTAATAACTCTCTGTGGCAAGGGGTTCCAAAGACTCTCAACACTCAGAGAGACAAAATTCTGCCATCTCAATCTTAAACTGGTGCCCCCTTTATTCTGAGACTGTACCCTCTGCCCTAGACCCTCCCATGAAGGAGAAAGAGGTTTATAAAATCATGAGGGGCATGGATAAGATAAATAGACAAAGTTTTTTCCCAGGGATGAGGGAGTCCAGAACTAGAGGGCATAGGTTTAGGGTGAGAGGGGAAAGATATAAAAGAGACCTAAGGGGCAACTTTTTCACACAGAAGGTGGTATAGGTATGGAATGAGCTGCCAGAGGAAATGGTGGAGGCTGGTACAATTGCAACACTTAAAAGGCATCTGGATGGGTATATGAATAGAAAGGGTTTAGAGGGATATGGGCCAAGTGCAGGCAAATGGGACTAGATTAATTTAGTATGTGTGGTCAGCATGGACAAGTTAGACCGAAGGGTCTGTTTCCATGCTATACGTCTCTATGACTCTGTGGGGTCTCCCCAGCACCTTATACAGTTGCAGTAAGACTTCCCTGCTCTGATACTACAATCCCCTTGAAATAAGGGCCAATATTCCATGAGCTTTTCTGATTACCTGCTGCATCTATGTGCACATATACACCTCAAGGCCCTTTGAGTTGCAGTTTTCTACAGCTTTTCTCCATTTCAATAATATTCTTTTGAAGTTTGCCCTCCCAAAATTAACTCCACACTTTCTCGCATTATATCCCATTGGCCAGCCTTTTGCCCACTAACTGAACCTGTTGCTAACTCTGTAAACTGTTGCATCCCTCTCACAATCTGCCTGTCCGCATACCTATGTGTCCTCTGCAAATGTGACTCCAGGACATTTGTTTCTTTCTTTCCAGTCATTAATAATATTGCGTGTTAATTAATATGGATCTTGGTACGTGACAGATCAGTTACCCTTGGTTCTGCAATAACATACGTTTCCTCAACGCAAATGAGCTTTAACGCAATTGAAGAATTTAGACCGTTACTTGGAGAAAGCGAACTTTCCTTCCCTGTATTGGCTATAACATTATTATGGTCCCATTGGTTTAAATGGTGCTGCTATTATGCAATTTTCTATTTATGCAGGGTCGCACAGGAACAGAACTATCATGTTATATCAGAACAGACTGTACCTTGCAGTAAATACAGTTGTGGGCACAGTATACAGAATACAGAAGGTTTTATCTTGTAGGAAGCTCTTTCTTTATGAATTCATCTCCGTCACACATTAGGCCTCCAGCACCAAGTCTCCCAGCCTGGTAAGGTGTGGATTGTTGTTAAGCTGAATTTGTGGTCACTGTCAACAGAGGCTAGACCTGAGCTCCTTCCTCACCCATCTTGGAACAGATTGCCGTCCCAAACCTCAGAGCGGTGAATGCAGAGTGACTGAGAGAAGAGGTGGTGGGGGGGGGGGGGGGGGGGGGGGTGGAGAAGGGGCTAGGGGTTAGAGGATCAA
This sequence comes from Chiloscyllium plagiosum, assembly GCF_037043375.1. Taxonomy (NCBI): domain Eukaryota; kingdom Metazoa; phylum Chordata; class Chondrichthyes; order Orectolobiformes; family Hemiscylliidae; genus Chiloscyllium; species Chiloscyllium plagiosum. The sequence goes on along the minus strand of NW_028270163.1, from coordinate 53,282,185 downwards.
CAACAAAATACTGTGGATGTTAGGAAGTGCTGGAAAAAAACCAACAGTTCTGGCAGCATTTGTGGAGAGAGAAACAGAGAGAATTCCTCTTCTGAGTTCAAAAGAGAAAATGCTGGAAGATCTCAGTAGGTCTGGCAGCATCTGTAAGGAGAGAAAAGAGCTGACGTTTCGAGTCTAACTGACCCTCTGTCTCTTTTGGTTTCAGATTCCAGCATCCACAATAATTTGCTTTTATCCTCTTCTGAGTCGATGACCCTTGAGTTTAATCTGACTCTTGTTCAAAACTGAAAAGAAACAGAATAGTTACAGGTTTGATGCTGTTGGAAAAAGGAGAAGGAGCATGTGATCAAAACAGAAGGTCAATATGTCAGAATGCAAAGGGAGTGGTCATTTCAGCGGGGATGAAACAAAGTGTTGGTTTGGAGTAGGTGTTAGTCACAGAATAATGGCTAGGTCAGACTGAAAGTAAAAATACAGAAGCGAGTTCCAGGCTTGGTGCTGAGGTTTGGGGTGGGGAGTAAGCAAGGAGCCTCTCTCCAGATGGAAGTTAGCTCCATCGCTCTGTGAAGTTGTTAAAACTCATCATTGAGTACATGGCCTTGTAAACAGAAGGTGAGGTACTGCTCCCTGCAGCTCAGGTTATGGTCAGCGGAAGAGTGCAAAAGCCCAAGGATGGACACTGCAGTTTGAGAGCACAGCAGCATGGCAGAAGAAAGAGATTACTGTCTGAAATTGTTCAATTCCGTGTCGAGGGCAGGAGGCTGCAAACTGTGAAACGAAAGCTGTGAGGTGGCGTTGCTGGAATTTGAATTGAGATTGATTGGAAGACAAGAGGAGGCTGTGGAAAGAGGGGTCAGCCTGAGAACGAGGGGGAGAATTCAAATAACAGGAAACTCAGAAAGGTGAGTGTGGACTGAGCAGGGTGTTCTATAACGCAGTCACCCAGTCACCTCTGGACTCTCTGATGTGGAGGAGACTGCAGAGGGAACAGAGAATGGTTGGTATGGTCTGGTTGGATTAAAATGTCTGTTTCCATGCTGTATGACTCTAAGTGCACATAAATCACTGCTTCACCCAGATTGTGTAACACCCCCTCGATATTTCCTTTCAGTGCCAAGTCCGGAAGAATTTATTAAATTTACGGGAGACAGTCAGGGCTGTTGTTGGCTGCTTCCTGTGGCTATCACATTAAAGAATTGTGTAATATAGGGTGGGAAAGTGACTAGCAGATATACTCTCCTATCAAGGCTGGAGTCTTCCCTTCAACTGTTAGCTTGTTTCCTAGTCTCAAAATATCTGCTATCTTCACTACATTACAATGGCGACAATAATTCAAACTCATTGGTTATTGTCGTGATTGTAACAAAGTCAGTCAGATGGACCACATAGAATAGGGGCTCCCTGATTGGGGCTGTTAACCTGGTCCAATCATGGAGCCCTGGCTGACAGATATAAACAGGGGTGTAAGATATCCTAGTCACTCCGAGGGCTGGCCCTGAGGGAACTGGATCAGTGTCTCCGCATGTAAATAAAGGGTGATTTAGTGATGGGATATCAGCCTCTGTGGAGTTATTTCAGGTTGTAAAGAATTATGTATATCCTGAGATCACAAAAGGCACTATAGAAATGTAATTCCCTCTATCTATCTTTCAAGTATTGTTTCAGTATGGGTTTTGCATTCATCCTAGAGACTGAGACCTGGCTTCTAATTTTTATTTTTATACTGCTGAAGCCTCCAGAACTGCCACTTAAATTGAGCTCCTCACCTGAGGACCCAAGGAAGGGCCATTCAGCCCAACCAGTCTCGTGCTGTTCAACAGTGTAACCTCTTTCACCCCACCTCCCTGGCTCCTGTTAATCATTTGGATAGGGACAAGCACAAGACAATATAATCCCTAACATAAATTACAGAACTGTGGATATTGGAAATCTGAAACAAAGACAGAAGTTATCTTGGTAGTCAGAAGCCTAGTGAGAAACTGTTTAAGTCTGGTCAAGCTTTGCCTAAATTTGGTGAGAAGGCTGTGAAAAAGTGGCTAAATAAATGCAGTGGCCAATGGCAATGTGGGTTTTGTTGATCCAAACAAAACTTGTAGGTGGGGCTAGTGAGGTATTCACATCGCTATCAGAGGAGATATCTGGGGAGAATGAGGAGGTGAAAAAAGCCATTTTAGGTGCATATGAGCTTGTACCAGAAGCCTATAGACAACATTTCAGGAATCTAAGGAGGGACCCTGGTCAAACCTATATTGACTTTGAAAGGATCAAACAGAGTACTTTAAATAGACGGATAAAAGCTTTAAAAATCGAGCAAACCTGTTATGCCCTTAGAGAGGTAATTATTTTGGAGGAGTTCAAAAATTCACTGCCTGAAGTAGTGCGAACTCATGTGGAAGGACAGAGAGTTAAAACAGCAAGGTTAGCAGCTGAAGTGGCTGATGATTATGAGCTGGTCCATAAAACACAGTTTGGCTTCCAGAATCAATTTCAGGCCATGAGGGATAGAAATTGGGGCAAAGAGAAATCTTCACGTGGAAACGGAAATGTAGGTCTCAGTGAAGACCATAAGGATAACTTACCACAGGGTAAAAAAGAAACCCTTGAGGGGGACAAAGAAGTTAAAAAGCTCCGGTGCTTTTATTTTAATAAAATAGGCTACACAAAATCAGTCTTGGAGGGCTAGGAGAAAGCCAGATGTAAGAAAACTGGACAAGCCCGGGTATTTTTTTGGACTAGTAACAAAAAGCATAAGGGACGTTAGACAACTGCCTCAGCGTGTACAAGATGATCAGAGGTTGATTAAGAAGGAAGTGTCAGATCCGCTTAAAAATATACATGCAAGGGCAACGTTTGTTCACATAGGCCAGGAGTAGCAGGTAAAGAGGTTAAAATATTAAGGGACACAGGATCCTCTCAGTCTGTGATGCTGAAGGATGAGGAGATATGTACTCCTGAGGGCCTATTGCCAGAAAAGGTACTGGTAACAGGAATTCATGGTGAGACAAAAAGTGCTCAATTATGTAAAGTGAGGCTAGAGAGTCCAGAGGAGACTGGTCAAACTCTTAGCTCCAGGAATACAATTCATCCTTGCAAATGATATAGCAGATTCACCGGCAGGTGTGCTGCCTACTCTAGTTGAAAAGCCAGTGGAGGCGCAGACAACTGAGGAAATGCAGGATGTTTATTCAGGAATTTTCCCTGATTGTGCAGTAACAAGATCACAGAGACACAAGCTGAAGCAGAAGAGATCAAAAAGATAAGGAAGCTGAAATAGCTTTATCAGGGACTTTTTTGATCAGACAAGTGGGACAGAGCAGGAGCACATATGTAAACATGCAAGTATCTTTAGCTCTGCTAAGTTGATTGAATTACAGCAGAAAGATGGGAACTTACAACAGTTGTATCAAAAGGCATATACAGAAAAGGAGAGTGAATGCATCCCTGTGCATTATTACTTAACAAATGATGTCTTAATGAGGAAACGGAGACCATCACATATGCAAGCAGATGAGAAATGGGCAGAGATTCATCAAATTGTTTTGCCAGTAAGGTATAAAAAGAAGTTACTGTGTGTGTCACATGAGCTACCATTTGGGGGTCATTCAGGGGTGAGGAAAACACAGGCTAAAGTACAAAGACATTTTTACGGGCCTGGACTATGCAAGGATGTAGTTGAATTTTGTCAGACGTGTCATCCATGTCAGCTAATCGGAAAAACGCAGGCAGTAATAAAACCTGCACCTTTAATACCTATTCCAGCATTTGAGGAACCTTTCACAAGAGTCTTGATTGATTGCATAGGTCCCTCAAACAAAAAGTGGGAATAGGTATTTATTAACAATAATAGATGTATCGAATGGATTTCCAAAGGCAGTGCTATTAGGCAACATCACAGCTAAAAGCGTTATAGAAGAATTACTCAAAGTTTTTACTAGATATGGACTACCAAAGAGATCCAGTCAGATCAAGGGTCAAACTTCACATCGAAACTATTCAAGGAGGCTATGGATAACTTGGGAATAAAGCAATTCAAATCTACTGCATACCATCCAGAATCACAGGGAGCACTAGTGAGATGGCATCAAACCCTAAAGACCATGTTACAGTTGCAACATTTAAGAGGCATTTGGATGGGTATATGAATAGGAAGGGTTTGGAGGGATATGGGCTGGGTGCTGGCAGGTGGGACTAGATTGGGTTGGGATATCTGGTCGGCATGGACGGGTTGGACTGAAGGGTCTGTTTCCATGCTGTACATCTCTGTGACTCTATGACTTTATATGGTCAAGATTATCCAGGTGATTGGGATAAAGGAGTTCTGTTTGTACTTTTTGCGATCAGAGATGCACCAAATGAATCGACTAAATTCAGTCCATTTGAATTAATTTTGGGGCATAATTAAGGAGAAATTGATGAAGGAGAAATTAATAAGTCAGACTTCAGAGACACCCATTTGGAGTATGTGTCAAATTTAAGAGAATGATTAAACAGAGCTGGAGAGTTGGTTAGACAGCATTTAAAAGTATCACAGCATACAATCAAACAGGAAGCAGATAAGAAATCACAAATTCGCAATTTTGCCATTAGGGAGAAGGTATTGGTGTTACTTTCAGTAATAGGTGAGCCTTTAAAAGCCAGATTTAGGGGACCTTATCAAATTGAGAAGAAACTGAGTGAGGTGAACTACTTGATAAGGACTCCACACAGGAAGAAATCTCACAGAGCGTGTCATGTGAATATGCTCAAAAGGTATTTTGACAGGGAAGGAAAGCAAGAGGAGAAGGTGTTCATGATTACAGCACAGGAGGGAGAACCGAGTTCAGAGGATTCTGAATTGAACGTTCCTCAAATCAAATTGGATAATGAGGAAGTTGTCAAAAATCGAGATAAATTATTGAGTAACCTTCCACAAGAAAATTGAAATGACCTGAAAGAGTTATTACTATCACATGGGGAGCTATCCAGAAATAAACTGGGAAGTACTAATCTAATTGTGCATGAAGTAGATATAGGAGATTAAGCAACATCCTTATAGGCATAACCCTCTGAAGTTGGAACAAGTTCCGAAGGAGATAGAGCGCAAGCCCTAAGATGGCGTAATTGAAGTGAGTTACAGTGATTGGAGCTCACCCATAGTCATGGTGCCAAAGCCAGATGGTACCCAATGATTATGTGTTAACTATCTCAAAGTCAACACCAATACAAAGACTGATGCATATCCAATTCCATGGTTGGAGGACTGTGTTAAAAAAGTGGGACAAGCAACTTACATTTCTAAGTTGGACTTGCTCAGAGGCTACTGTCAGAGAGAGCAAAGGCAGTTTTGGCTTTTGTAAGGCCAAATTGACTATACCAGTTCAAAGTCATGCCGTTTGGTCTGAAAAACGTTCCAGCCACTTTTCAGAGACTAACTAATAAGGTCATTGCTGGGTTACCCAATGTTGTTTACATTGATGACCTGGTGATTTTTAGTCACTCATGGAAGGAACATTTAAAGCATTTATCAGATTTGTTCGATCGTCTTCAGAAGGCAGGCTTGGTGGTAAACCTAGCTAAAAGTGAATTTGACAAAGCCCAAGTCACCTTCCTGGGCCATTTTATTGGACGTGGACAAATGGCCCCATGGGATGTGAAAACAAAGGTAATTGGGGAATTTCTCACACTGTCGACAAGAAAAGCAGTCCCACGGTTTCTGGGGTTGAGTGGATTTTACTGAAAGTTTGTGCCGAACGTTATCAGTGTGGCTTCTCCACTCACCAAATTGTTAAAAAAAGGGCAAGAAGTTTCAGTGGACAGCAGACTGTCAAAAGGCATTTGACAGCCTAAAAACTGTGTGAACCACTGCCCCAGTATTAGCCACATCTGTTTACACAAAGCCTTTCAAGGTGGCTATCGATGCCAGTGATGTGAATGTCAGTGCGGTGCTCTTGCAAGAGGATGATGAGGGAATAGAAAGGCCCATTGGGTATTCTTCCAGGAAGTTGAACATTTATCAACAGAATTATTCACCGATGAAGAAAGATACTTTAAACTTGGTGTTGGCATTACAACATTTCAGTGTTTATATCACCAGCAATTCATCTGAGACAATCGTATACACTGATCATAATCCATTAACATTTATGGAAACATTTAAGGATAAAATGCCAAACTGTTCAGATGGAGCTTGTTGTTGCAGCCATTCAATTCTACAATTGTGCATGTGGCTGGTTGTGAAAACGAGATTGACAATGTGTTATCCAGACTCGAATTAGATACAGAGGCATTCGATGGCAAGTGTGTCAGGGCCTGAATTCGCGTGTGGTTGTGCATGTTTGCATGTGTATAGTTAGCACAATGTAGATACATGTTTAGACTACTAAACAGTTTGTTTTTGAAGGGTTTTAAAAATGAAGCCATCTTTTGATATTGATGGTTCTATTTTTTTTTTGGGGGGGGAGAGGTGTCACAAAGCTGGTCCTTTTTTATAAAAGTTGTTCCTTTTCTCAAGGATATTGTGCCCTTGGTGTTTTTCAGAGGGGGTATAAAACACTCGGGGCTCCGAAATGGCTGGATTTGGTACAGAGATGAAAGGCCCTTATGTTTATACGTAAACAGATGAGACTTTAGGCCAAAGCGTTTATGTGTTTAGAAGTAACCTGTATAAGTCAAGGGGGTGTGGCTAGCTCTCTAGCTGAGCAGTTCAGTCTGGAACTAGTTAGGAAATTCAGCTGTGGAGCTGTGTGGAAACAGGCTGCTAAACCCTCTCTCGTTCTGCCCTTCTAACGTTGACCCGTCAGCCTTTGTTTCACTTTAACTGTGTTTAAGGGGGTTTGCTTATGGGGACACCTGAAAGACGATCAAAATTAGTTTCAAAATCTCTGGGGTTCAGGAAGAGGTAGGGAGGAGGACTAACCAAAAATGTAGTTCCCAATCACAAGCCAGTTACCCTGACAAAACATCGAGGGTGCTGTGAATTAGACTGCAAATCAAACTCTCAACAGAATGTTACAAAGATGAAAGGCAACCAGTGATTCTAGAAATTTCTAAAGCAGTCAAAGCTAGTCATCAGAAGTTGGGGAAGAACATTTAAATACTGCGATTATTGGGATTTGATGAGAAAACGTTGTTATAGCTGGTCTTTATTCTGATGTGTCTATGAGAGTGGGTGTGAAGGAGTGCATGTGTGAGGATGTGTGTGTGTGAGGGGGCGTGAGTGAGGAAATATGTGTGATCAAGTTTGTGTGAATGTGTGTGAAAGAGCGGGTGCATACGTGAGGGTGCATGAGTGAGGAGTGTATGTGAGAGTATGTCAGTGAGGGAATGTGAGTGAGGCAGTGTTTGTGAGAGATTGTGTGAGGGTGCTTGAATGAGGGAGTATGTGAGTGAGTGTCCATGTGAGAGGGTATGTGTGTAAGGTTGTGTGTGTGAGGTTGTGTGAGTGAGGGAGTGTGAATAACTGAGTGTTTATGAGAGAATGAGGATATGTGTGTGTATGAGGGTGCATGAGTGAGCATGTGTGTGTGAATGAGGGAGTATGTGAGTGAGTGCAAGTGTGAGCGAGTGCATGTGAGAGGGTGTGTGAACAAAGGAGTGTGAGTGATGGTGTGTTTGTGAGAGAGTGTGTGTGAGGGTGTGCGTGTGAGAGAGTGTGTGAAGGCATGTGAATGAGGGAGTGTGTGTGAAAGATTGAGTGAGGCTGTGTGATTGAGGGAGTGTGTATGAGAGAGTGTGTGAGACTGTGTGAATGAGAGAGTGTATGAGAGAGAGTGTGTGAGGGGGTGCGTGTGTGAGGGGATGGGTGTATGAGGGGGTGCAATGTGTGAGGGAGTGTGTGTGTGAGGGAGTGTGTGTGTGAGGGAGTGTTTGTGTGAGGGAGTGCGTGTGTGAGGGAGTGCGATGTGTGAGTGGGTGCGTGTATGAGGAAGTGTATGTGAGAGTGTGTCAGTGAGGCTGTGCGTATGAGAGAATGCGTGAGGGTGTGAGTGTGTGTGAGATTGTGTGAGGCTGTGTGAATGAGGGAGTGTGTGTGAAAGAGTGTGTGTGAGGATGAGTGTGAGTGTATGTGCCTGCACCATAGAAGCAGGGCTGAAAACCCGAAAGGATAAAGAAAGGGAAGGAATAAGTACACTGAGCAATCACTTCTCTCAAGCATTCACCAGGCACGCCATCAGCAACGTCCCTGCACAGAGTGAAGATAACCGCAGGTTGATGAAAATTAATTGAAAATCTGGATGCACTGAAACTACAGAATCCAATAAATCCCCAAGGGGAGTGGTATTTATGCCAGAAAGAAATCTGTGAAGCATTGATGATTCCTTTAGGAAAGGGTAACTGTGCACTGGGAAGGTAACCCTAGATTAAAAATAGATGGATGAAAAGATTTGATTCAAAAGAGTATTGCAGAATAGATGCATTCAGTTGATAAATCTTAATTCAGTTGCATGCATAGAATTCCTACAGTGTGGAAACAGGCCATTCAGCCAATCCAGTTCAGCACTGACCCTCTGAAGAACATCCCACCAGACCCACCCCATCCCATTTCTGTAACCCTGCATTTCTCATGGCTAATCCCCTGAATCTGAGCACTATGGGCAATTTAGCATGGCCGCTTCCCCCAACTGATATATCTTTGGACTCTGGGGGGAAACCGGAGCACCCGGAGAGTGTGAAAACTCCACGCAGACAGTTGCTCAAGGCTGGAATCGAACCCATGTTCCTGGTGCTGTGAGGCAGCAGTGTTAACCACTGTGCCACACTCCATGTTAAATGGGAAAATTGACCATTCATAGGATCGACAGGAAAATTACAATCTCAGTTAGCATTCCTCCAGAAGGGGAAATTCCTAGCCTGTCTGATTTGCATAAAATGTTCGCCAAAGATACACCTAAATGCTGACTGTGATGTATCAATATTGAATAACTTTTTGAATTACATAAGCACTAAATGATTACAGCACAGAAGGAAATCTTTTGCTTGAGCTTATATATTTCTCAGGAGTAAGTTGTCTTAATCAATAATTCTTTTCTTTTTCAGATATTTATCCAATTACTTTTTGAAAATCTTGATTGAATCTACCACTAACAGGTCTAGTGCAGTCCACATCCCAACCCGTCGTTGTGGAAACATGGTTTTTCCTCGAGTTACCTTTGATTTGTTTGCCAATCTCTTTAAGATGAATCACTTCCAAGGGGGAGAGTTTCTCTCCTTCGGCTCTGTCTAGACAAGGGTTTGGAATAAATAGGTGGGCTAGAGGAGTTCAGTATATCCTCAAAGGCCCCAAAATGGCCCTGATAATTCAATCTCAACAGTGACCAATAACAAAAGGGTAATTTCTGTGATGGGATGGGAGAGATGGAAGGTGGGCGGAGATCCTCGTCCAATCAAACTATCTTGTCTCTTCACATTCTTGTCCAGAGACAGGTCTGTGATTGGAGAAGTAGTGAGGTTGGGGGACCCAGAGATGTTTTGTATCCCCTTTTCATCTGACCCATTTTGTAGAAAAGAATTGCTAACCTGGAGTCTGGATAGGTTTTGTCATAATATTATTTACTGTTACCTTGTTCTGCTCCATTTCACATTCATCCAGCAATGAAAAATCATCAAATTTAAGCTCAATTCATTAACAGTCAGTACACCACTTTTCAGCAGAAGGGATTCCACCTGGTTTGTGTTAGCAGTGAATGAAAATTCTGATGTTTCAAAAGCACAGTTGATTTTATTAATGCTTCCAGTGTTGGACTTCATAAGCCAGGAATATCCGCTGGATTCGGAGTGAGCACAATTTTTTACAACTTCTCACCCAGACAAATTACAAAATCTCTTGGTTCTAAATTCTTAAAATGTATTATTTGTCACTTTTCATTATTTTAGCAATTGACAGCAAAGTGGTGAATAAACAATATTCTAGTGTACAGGAAAATGTAACTTCCACGATATGTTCAAATTACTGCAGATGCTGGAATCTGAACTGAAAACTAAAAAATGCTGGAGATCACAGCAGACAGGCAGGAGGCTGGAAGAACACAGCAAGCCAGGCAGCATCAGGAGGCGGAGAAGTCGACGTTTCAGGTGTAACCCTTCTTCAGGACCAGGGGGTGGGTGGGTCAGGCAGCATCCATGGAGAGGAAGCAAACATTAGCTGTGATCGCCAGTATTTTTTTGTGTTCTGTTCATGTTAAAATTGTTATTACTTTAATGAAAATTGTTGTGTTTGTGTGTAAGTCTTCTCATTTCATTGTGAATGAAACTCTTATCATTAAAGTGCGATGAGAAGCAACCAAGTCTTTTCTTTTTGCCTTAAGCCATTGCCTGTCTCATGACAGGGAGAACAAATGTAATTTTCCTGACTGGTTTTCTCACAGACGTGGACTCAGAATTAGTGCCATAATACATTCGCCCACATCTCTGCCAGTGACCTTCATTGGATTTTCTTGAATGTTCTGGAGACATGGGAAGGAGAATGCTGTGGGTGTATTCTCTTGCTTTGAAAGGCTAAGTCTCCATTTGGAGAGAGAAAATGATTGCAATTGAATGCACAATCAGTCTCACATATTTGAGACTGTAGAGGTCAGGAGATACAGCAGGCTGGTTCAATTTGCAAAAGGACGGGTAGAGACTTTGTCAAAGTCACTTTGAAGATGTAGAGGTAGCGTAGGAATGTGGGGTGGGTGTGGGCAGGGGAGGGAGACATGATAACAGGAAAGGCTTTGAAAATATGGTTCAAAAATTTAAAATCTAAAATCAAGAAATTGTTTAATTGGGAGGCAACATAAATCAGTGAGCAGGAGGGGAAGATGACTTGAAGTAATTTAACACAGTCGGCAGAATTTTAGACGATCTCAAGATGAAGGAGGGTGGAATGTGGTAGACTAGTCAGGAGTGTGTTGGAAGTAACAATAATCATTTCAGCAGATTCCAAGTTAGAAGATTGAATGATACATGTACAGTGCTTTTAAGTATATATTTCCTCATGTAGACAAAAAAAACTGGAAAGTATGAATGTAAATATAGAAGGTTATAATACCTCATCACTGCTTTTCCTAATAAAGGAGTTAGTGAGAAGTGAAAAGGAGTCCCTGAAAAACAAGCAGAGGCCATTGAGAAACTATCAGGAATAGCCCTCAACAAAGAGATTACTTTGATCCTAGTACAGGCACCTCATAATTGCAAACTGAGCTTCATGGAAAACAAACCCAGCTTCTCCATCTTGACCCCAGTGACTGAAATACTTTGGCTCTGGTGCCAATCACATCAGTGTTTTCTTGTTGGCTCACCCATTGTAAAACCTTTACACCAGCTTTCAAATGGAGAGTCCAAAGCAAATCCTATGATAAGATGAGTTAACAAGTTTAAAAAGAAGCAATGAATGCTTCTTAGACAACCTATCTGCTAATAAAACATAGCAACAAATTACTGCAGATGCTGGGATCTGTACTGGAGTTCAAAACGGGTCAGACTGCATCCATGGAGAGAGAGCAAGCTAATGTTTAAAGTCTGACTGACTCTTCACCAGAGCTGAAGTGAAGTGTACAAAGTTAAAAATCACACAGCACCAAGTTATAGTCCAATACTGGATGAAGGAGCAGCGTTTCGAAAGGGAGTGATTCCAAACAAACCTGTTGGTCTATAACCTGGTGTTGTGTGATTTTATTAACTTGGTCCACCTAGTTCATCAGAAGCGAAGTGTGGAGGGACAGCATTTATGCTATAGTTTTGGGGGGCTGGGGTTTGGGGTGTGTGGAGGTAGTGGGTGCACGGTAGTGGGTGGAGAAAAGATGTCGATAGTTCAGGTTAAGTGATCGGAATGCAAGAATGGCAGAACAATGGTGTGTCTAACCTCGAGACTTGAAAAGACAGACAGTCCCTGTGGGGTGTGGGGAGGGAAGAGAGAGGACATCATAACAGAATGCAACAAGCTGAAAGAAAGGGAAGAAATGGTTAACGATTTGAAGGTGTTGAACTCAATATTAAGCCCAGAAAGCTGTAAAGTGCTGAGTGTGAAGATGAAATGTTGTTTCTCCAGTTTGCACTGGGTTTCCCTGGAGCACTGCAGCATGCTGAGGACAGACATGTGGGGCTTGTGAGCAGGACACTGTGTTAAAATGACTGGCTACAGGAAGGTTAGGGTACTGCTCGCGCACAGAGCAGAGGGGTTCCGCAAAGCACCAAATTCCCCAAACTACAGCATAACTGCTGTCCCCTCCACATTTTTCTGCAGTTCTGATGAAGAGTTATCTAGATTTGAAAACATTAGCTTGCTGTCTGACTTGCTGTGATCTCCAGCCTTTGTTGTTTTCAACGCTGGTAAAACCTTTTAGTTGATTGCCACTTATATCTCACCTATTCCAAATTTCTGCTAGCCTTACTCTTACCCTACACCCTGCAGAATATTTATCCAGCCCCAACTCATACCCACCTTGCAGCCCATGCTCAGTGTCCCGCATTGCACCCCAATCCTATAATGCCTTAAATCTATCCATTAATTTGTGATTTGACCTACATCGACCCCATTTCCAGGAAAGTTCTTTTTTTAAATTCAATCACAGAATGTGGACGTTATGACCTGGGCCGGGCTGAGCTTCCTTCTTGAGCACAGTCAGTTCATCTGCAATCCCCTTCGAGAGATATTTCCAGGATTTTGACAAAACAACACTGAGGGAACAGAAATATATTTCCAAGTTGGATTGATGGCAGTGGTATTCCCATGTATCCACTGCCCTTGTCTTTTTCGATGATGGTGGTTTTGGGTTTGGAAGGTGCTGTCAGAGGAGTCTTGGAGAATTTCTGCACAGCATCTTGTAGTGGGTACACAGCTGCTGCTACAGAGGTTTGTAGTAGAGGAGGTGGATACTTGTGGAAGTGGTGCTAATCAAACGGCTGCTTTGTAATGGTTGGTGTCAAGCTTCTTGAGTGTTGCTGGAGCTGCACTCGCCCTGGCAAGTGGGCAGTATTTTATCACACTCTTGACTTGGCCCTTGTAAATGGTCCAAAGGCTTTGAAAAGTCAGGCGGTGAGTAACTCTCCAAAGTATTCCTAACGTCTGACCTCTGGTAGACTCTGTGTTTGTGTGTTGAGTCCAGTTGAGTTTCTGGTCAATGGTAATCCCCAGGATAATGACAAGGGGGGATTCAGTGATGATAACACCATTGAACGTCAAGGGGCATTGTTTAGATTGTCTCTTAGTGGGGATGGTCATAGCCTTGCATTTGTGTGGCATGAATGTTATTTGCCACTTATCAGCCCAAGCCTGAATATTGTCCAGATTTTGTTGCATTTGAACATGGACTACTTCAGTTATCTAATGGTGCTGAACATTGTGCAATCATTGGTGAACATCCCCACTTGTGACCTTATGATGGAGGGAAAGTCATTGATGAAGTGGCTGAAGATGGCTGAGGAACTCCTGCAGAGATGTCCTGGTGTTGAGATAAGTGACTTCCAATAATCATCTTCTTTTGTGTTGGGTATAACTCCAACCAGTGGACAGTTTGCCCCTGGTATCCACTAATTCCAGTTTCGCTTGGGCTCCTTAATACTACATTTAGTCGAATGTGGCCTTGATGTCAAGGGCTGTCACTCTCATCTCTCCTCTGGAATTCAGCTCTTTTATCCATGTTTGAACTGTAATGAGGTCAGGAGCTGAGTGGCCCTGGCAGAACCCACATTGGGTGTCACTGAGCAGGTGCTGCTTGTTAGCACTGTTGATGACCCCTTCCATCACTTTACTGACGATGGAGAGTAGACTGATTGGGCGGTAATTTTCCGGGTTGGACTTTTCCTGGTTTTTGTGCACAGGACATACCTGGGCAATTTTCCAAATCGTTGGGTAGATGCCAGTGATGTAACTGTACTGGACTAACTAGGGAGTGGCAAGTTCTGGAACACAAGCTTTCAGTACTATTGCCAGAATATTGTCAGGGCCCATAGCCTTTGCAATATCCAGTGATAGCGAGTTTTGAGAAGATTTGTAGCTCAGATTGAGGTTCTCGATGTAGGTTTGCTCGCTGAGCTGGAAGGTTCATTTTCAGACGTTTCGTCACTATAATAAGTAACATCATCAGTGAGCCTTTAAACCGAACAGACGACATTGGAAAAATGAATGCACTGCTTGCAGATACTGACACTTACCAACAGCTGGCAATAGACCCAACCCAACAACTAGAGAATTGAATCACAGCCTTGTTCAAAAGACTGCAGAAATCTGGAGAATTAAATAAGACCAACTTCCAAAAAATGAAGCCAGATAGATCCAACACACCATGGTTCTACAGATTACCCAAAATTCACAAACCAGGAGCCCCCCCTCAGACCCATAGTCTCACTACCTGGAACACCAATGTATAGATTAGCCAAGGAGCTACACCAAAGACTAAAACATTTAGGAGACTCACGCCACTTCATCCACTCCACCCAAGAATTCCTGAAGACCACCAAAGGCATCAAGATAGAAGAGGATGAAATAATGGTCTCCTTTAATGTAACAGCCCTGGTCACATCAATCAACATCAACCTAGCCAAGGAAACACTGACTACACTATGAAGAGACCCAAAGACTCATACACCAGACACCAACTTCATCAGCAAGGACAACATCGTCAAGCTAGTGGACCGATGCCTTACCACCCACTTCACCTTCAACAACAAAACCTAGACAAACCAACAGAGCATCCATGAGATCTCTGATATCAGGATTCTTAGCAGGGGCAGTAATGCAGCGACTTGAACAAACAGCTCTGCCAACCATCCAATCCAAAATTTGGGTCCACTACGTGAATGACACCTTTGTCATCACTAAACAAAACAAATTAGAGGAACATTCAAGACTATCTATAATATCCTTACTGGCATAAAATTCACTAAAGAGGAGGAAAACAACAACAAACTGCCATTTCCCAGATATCGCAGTAGAGTGAACAGCCAATGGGGAACTTCAAACCAGACTAAGGAAAACAACACATACAGACCAAATATTGAGCTGTAGAATCACCCCAACACCCACGAACGAAGCTGCATCAGAACATTATTTCAACGAGCCACCACACACTGCAGCACAGAGGAACTACGCAGAGCAGAGGAAAATCTATACAGTGTATTCAAAAGGAATGGGTACCCAATGAACACAGTCTGCCGATTTTCTCAACAACAAACCCAAACAAGCAGACAAAACATGCCCAGAAACCCTAGCCACTCTCCCCTACATCAAAGACATTTTGGAAATAACTGCCAGACTACTCAGATCTCTTGGCATCATGGTAGTCCACAAACCTACCAACACACTAAACAGCAGTTAATGAACTTGAAAGACCCCTTACAGACAACAAGCAAAACTAATGTCATTAACAAAATACATTGCAAGAACTGTAACAAACACTACATGGGACAAACAGGCAGAAAACTAGCCACCAGGATGAACATCAACTAGCCATAAAAAGACATGGCCCACTCTTGCTAGTATCTTTACGTACAGGTGAGGAAGTACACCACTTTGACTGGGACAACATGTCCATCCTCGGACAAGCCAAACAGGGATACACACAAGAATTCCTGGAAGCACATCATTCCAACAAGAACTCTATCAACATACACATTAACTTGGACCCCATTGACCACCCTCTAAGAAAAAGAACAGGAAATGATTTCACCATGGGAAATTACATCACCACCAGAAATGACGTAACCACAGGAAATGATGTCACCGACCCAAGGAAACCTAAACACATAAATAGAAAGTGTGTCACTAATACTAGTGCTTTACCGGAGGCTCACTGATGATGTTATGTAGTAAGGTGATGAAACATCTGAAAACGAACCTTCCAGCTCAGCGAGCAGACTTACATCCATTTGGTATCACATGGTGTGAAGTGAATTGGATGAAAATTGGAATCTGTAATTCCGGGGACTACTGGAGGAGGCCGAAATGGATCATCCACTTGATATTTATGGTTGTGGATTGTTGCAAATGCTTCAGTCTTATCCTTTGCACTGATGTGCTGGACTCTTCCATCATTGAGGATGGGGATATTTGTGGAACCTCCTCCTCCAGTGAGGTGTCTATTGTCCACCACCATTCACGACTGGATGTGGAAGGACTGCAGAGCTTAGATCTGATCCGTTGGTTTAGGGATGGCTTACTCCTGTCTATGACTTGCTACTTATGCTGTCTGGCATGCAAGTAGTCCTGTTTGGTAGCTTCACCAGTTTGACACCTCATCCTCAGGTATGTCTTGTGCTGCTCCTGGCATGCCCTCCTGCACTCTCCATGGCTTGATGGTAATAGTTCAGTGGGGGATATGCTGGGCCATGAGGTTACAGATTGTGCTGGAGTACAGTTCTGTTGTTATTGATGATGGCCCACAGTGCCTCATGGATGCCCAGTCTTCAGCTGCTAGATCTGTTTGAAAACTGTCCCATTTAGCACAGTGATAGTGCTGCACAGCACAATAGAGAGTATTCTCAATGTGAAGGCAGAACTTTGTTTCCATTTGGACTGAATGGTAGCCACTCTTACTGAACGGTCATGGACAAATTCATCTGCAGCTGGCAGATTGGTCAGGATGAGGTTAAGTATGCTTTTCCCTCTTGTTGGTTCCCTCACCACCTGCAGCAGACCCATTTTGTTCCTATTCACCCATGGGATGTGGATGTCAGTGGCTAGGCCAAAATTTATTGCCTGTCCCTGGTTGTCCTTGAGAAGGTGGTGGTGAGCTGTCTTCTTGAATCGCTGCAGTCTATGTGCTGTAGGTAGATCTCAGCATTGGAGGAATGCCATATTTTCCCTCTATTTAACTGCAGATACTGTGGGGCACAGAGAGCTGGTGAAGGAAAGAGTGACAGTATAGACTCTTCCTATGTGAGAAAATTCCTCAAACACCTCCCTAAAAATCTGAATACTGCAGTGTGTAAACATAAAGCATTTCACTTCCAGACATGTACACCATTCTCAGTGGCAAAACATACGCTGAGCATTGTTTAAGAGGGACACTGTAAAATTCAAAGCTACATAGATGCTGTAAATAAGCAAGTTGAAAATCGCAGGCGAGAAATCCTTTGTGACATGGATTGAATGTAATTTATTTTGTTGTCTGCAGCATCAATTCAATGAGTATAAAGATAGGGTTTGTGTTACAGATGGAGCTGTGATTCTCGTTATAAATCAAAGATCAGGTCTCACCAACCCTGGTTTTCTTCATTGTCTGAGTAATACCTTCCCTTCTGAATTTCTCAAAGTAAACATTAACACAGCAGGAGAGGATGGAGGGAAGAGATAAAAAAAAATTTGTAAATGTTAAAACGTTCCCACAGTAACTGCTACAAACAAAAGCTTAGGCAGCGATGCAGTATCCCTGGTAAAGCTAATTCATAAAGAGACAAGTAGACCCCCAGCTTATTCACCAATCAGTGGATCGTACAAGGGGAGGATACAAGATATCATTGTTGTCAGCAGCTGGATATACTTTCTCTGATTCAGAGATGTCATGACACACCACTGAAGCAAGTTGGGACTTGAACCAGAGGTAGGGATATTACCATGGCCCAAGAGCCCTACACTGAGCTAGCAAGAGGGGGGGGGGGGGAATACCAGCCAGAACTCCGGCTCTTAATTACTTTAGCTTAACCCTCATGGGACCTTTTTGATATCGAAGCAAGTTCATCATAACTATGGAGATTGTTACAGCAAACAAGTTACTGGCTTTGAAATAAATGAAACTCAAAGTTTGGAAAGTATGGACAGCCACCACAAGTGAAAAAGCCTGTAATGGGAAATGTGTTGAAGTGTGTGTGATCAGGAGGGGACGGAATTGTCCTTGTCTCCATTGTGATTAATACCTAAAGGCAAAGGGGGAGAGGTCAGGAACGAGGAGCTGATTAGACAGCTCACTCAATTGGAATCACGAGTACTTCTCAATTCCAAGGTTTGGGGTTAAAATGTATTTTGTTGTCTATTTTCTTGATGGTTTTAGCACAAAAATCAAAGCTGACATTTCACTCTTGGAGCTATGGCCGTTTGGATGAAATATTAAATTAAAACCACCTCTGCCTGCCCAGGTGGATGTTCATTTTAGATTAGAATCCCTACAGTGCGGAAACAGGCCCTTCAGCCCAACAAGTCAACACCGACCCTCCAAAGAGTAACCCACCCAAACCTATTTCCCTCTGACTAATGCACCTAGCACTATTGGCAATTTCACATGGCCAATTTACCTGCCCTGCACATCTTTGGACTGTGGGAGGAAACCAGAGCACCCGCAGGAAACCCACACAGACACTGGGAGAATGTACAAACTCCACACAGACTGTCGTCCAAGGCTGGAATTGAACCTGGGATCCTGGTGCTGTGAGGCAGCAATGCTAACCACTGAACCACCATGCCGCTTTGGCAGTAACTGGAATAAGTTCAATTGAGAATGTAACTTATAAAAAAGGTTTTGCGATTTACATATGAAAGATCTGAAACCAATGTGGTCATTCTAAAAGATGAGAGACTTAACAAACAATCCAGATCTTTTTCAATATATAATTTCAGTTACATCACACTGTAACATTTTGCTATAAATTCTCTGTCTTACAATCTTATTCTTCACAACCACCTGAAGGAGCAGCGCTCCGAAAGCTAGTGCTTCCAATTAAACTTGTTGGACTATAACCTGGTGTTGTGTGATTTTTAACTTTGTCCACCCCAGTCCAACACCGGCATCTCCAAATCTAGGCTTCAACTGGAGTATTGCATCCAGTTGTGGGTGTCACAGTTTAGGAAGAAAGTGAAAGATTAGACACAGCAGAAATAATTCCAGCATCGAGGAACTCCAGTCCTAAGACAGATTTGTAAAACTGCGACTGTTTCTCCTGGTGAAGCTGGGAAGATATTTGAAAGAGGTCTTCAAGACCTTGCCTTGTGTTTGAATTGGCTAGGTGCCCTCAAGCTGGAGAATCCAGTTGCCTTCCTTGAACATTGGGTTGGCCTCAACTGCAACATGAGTTAGATACTGGCTGCTGCACTTTAACAAGATATGGTGGCATTAGGGAGGGTGCAGAAGGCATTCATGGGAATGTCTTCAGGGATGAAGAGCATCAATTATGTAGAACATTCAAAGAAGTTGGGTCTGTTATCCTCGGAGAAAGGAAGAATGAAGAGAGATTTGATTGAAGCGTTCAAAATCAAGAGAGGTCTGGATAGAGTAGAGGGAGAGAAACAACTCCCATTGTCAGACTGACTGAAAAGCAGAGGGAACAAATTCTAGTTGATTAACTGGCAACTTGAGAAAATAAAATGGAGAAGCCATTCCTACAGTAAGGGGTTAGAGTTGGAATGCACTGCCTGAGATTGCAGCAGGCACAGGTCCAATGAATGCACTGATGAAGAACTCAGAATATTATCTGAAAAGGAAGAACATGGAGAGTTGTAGGGAGGAGGAAAGGAATTGGTGTGAGATACATTAGTGTCATAATGAGCTAGCACAGACACAACGGGCTGAATAATCTCCTTCATGTTGCATCAATTCTGTGATACAATTCCAATTCTACCATTGCTGTCAGGGAGCTCATACAGAATATAGGGTTTATTTTAATTTTTATTCATTCATTTCTGGGACGTGACTATCGTTGGCTGGGCCAGCATTTATTGCATGTCCCTACTTGCCCTTGAGAAGGTGGGGGTGAGCTGCCTTCTTGAACCACTGCAGTCCACCTGCTGTGAGTTGACCCACAATGCCCTGAGGGAGGGAATTCCAGGAATTTGACCCAGCGACAGCGAAGGAACGGTGATATATTTCCAAGTCAGGATGGTGACTGGCGGGGGGGGGATCTTGCAGGTGGTGGTGTTCCCATGTATCTGCTGCTCTTGTCCTTCTAGATGGACGTGGTCCTGGGTTTGGAAGGTATTGTCTCAAGATTTTTGAGAATTTCTGCAGTGCATCGTGCAGATGGTACACATTCCAGTTATTGAGCACCAGTGGTGAAGGGAGGGGATGTTTGTGGATGTGGTGCTAGTCACGCGGGGGCTGGTTTGTCTTCATTACTGTGCTCTTTCTGCTCACAGATGGAACCCCATATTCCAATAAAAGACACTGCATTTAGACGGAAGGGAGGAAATTGATTGGGAAAAGTTTTGCAATTAAATAAAGCAAATGAAAATTATGCTGAGCCGCAGGGTGGGACTGTGCGGGTTATGACTTCAGAGTGTGGGCTCTCTACCCGGTGCTAGTGAAACCTGCTGCATTAGGGAATGGAGGCAGGAATCCTGAAATGAGGCTCACCATTATTTGTAACGGCCTCTGGAGATGGGCTCACTCCATCTTTCTGTTTGTGGAGACTTACTTTGAAATTTACATATATACAGGTCATGTGACAAAATAAATGGAGTTTTTTTTTCCCTTGTGGAAATAACTCTTCACCAAAAAAGACCCAAGTTTGATCAAGTACCGTTTTGAAATTAATTTCAAGGGAGACATATTAAAGAGGAATTCACCTCTATCAACGTTTTCAAACTCACATATGTCACCAACAAAGTAGTTTCTCTCGGGGCACATGGGTTTTCCCAGTTTATATTACAGGAAAGATTCAGAGCACCATGTGCCACTGAAATAGTGTGGGAGAGCTGTGATGTGTCACTAAATGATGATGAAGGGCTCTGGTCTGAAACATCGATTCTCCTGCTCCTCAGATGCTGCTTGACCAGCTGTGTTTTTCCAGCATCACACTCTTGCTGGAAATCTAGAGCCCCAGACTAAGTTCCAGGAACTGGGTGCCAATCCCACAATGGGAGATAACTCAGTTTGAATCCATTAAAATCTAGAATTGAGAGGGTGACTGTGTAACCCTTGTTAAAAAACAAAAGTAGCTCATGAATTAGTTAAGGAGAGAAATGTGCCATCCTTACATGGTCAGTCCTGTGTGTGACTCCAGACACATAAATGTGATTGGCTCTTAACTGCCCTCTGAAATGGCCTGGACAGCCACTCCATTCAGGGGCAATTAGGGATGAGCAATAGTCTTCTGAGCCAATGGTTGTGGCACATGTCATCTCTACTAGACTGTCCGAGAAAACTGTAACTCTGCACCTAGGCAGTCTGAGACCCCTGGTCAGCTCTCACGTTATCTTCCATTGCTCCCTACACACCTCAGATTTCTATGACAGTCCCCACTGAGCTAACACTACAGCATTAGTGGGTTGACTCCAATAGAAAATCAAAAACTCCATGTTTTCATTCTAACACCGAGACCCATCCACCAACACCTCTACATTTACTGACCTCTTGTTAAACAACACCTTGATATTAGAATTCATTTTGTTGCCCAATCACTTCATCCCTCCCTATCTCTCTAACATTCTCTAATTCTCCAACTTTGTTCGACCATAAGACTGTAAGAGATAAAAGCAGAAGTGGGTGTGCAGGATGACCCACTGCTGCCTCACAGTGCCAGCGACCTGGGTTTGATTCCTGCCTTGGGTGACTGTGATGAGTTTGCACATTCTCCCCTTGTCTGTATGGGTTTCCTCCGGGTGCTCCGGTTTCCTCCCACAGTCCAAAGATGTGCAGGTGAAGTGGATTGGCCATGGGAAATGCAAGGTTACAGTGATAAGATAGGGATGGATCTGGGTGGGATGCTCTTTGGAGGGCGGGTGTGGGTTTGATGGGCTGAATGGCCTGCTTCCACACTATAGGAATTCTATGATGTTGGTCATTCAGTCAATTGAGATTGTGGCTGATCTGATATTCCTCAACTCTATTTCCCTGCCTTTTCCCCATTACCTTAATTCCCATGGAATAAAAATTTGTTTAATCCTTGACCATACTTTGTGACATCTATACTGATCCCAGTCTTGTTTCTTGCCTATCTCTAGACTAAATCGCTCCTACCTCAATGCAAAGCTTTAGAATTCCCATCCTGAAACTCTCTTCCTTGTTTCGTTTCTTCTCTCTGTTCAGAACCCTTTGACCAAACTTTTGGACATGTGCTTTAACCTCTCCTTGTGCTGATTGTTGTCAAATTTAATTTAGTAATTGTAGCGATTGGAACCAGGATGACCTCATTGACCATGGGAACCTGGAATGGGGTTGTTAAGCTGGGACAATCAGGAAAGTCACAGCTGACAGATATAACCAGGAGATGAGCAGGGCAGCGGTGGACATCTAGTACATGGCTACCACCATCCGACGCCTTAAAACGGCGGTGCTCGGCCCGACGTAGTGCACCAGTTAAAGGATGCTCGGGTGTGCAGTGGAATCCCGTCCGTGCTTACCCCTGCCCGGATGGAATTTCACATTGGCCCCAAGATCCCGTACTTCCCGTGGGAGCCTGTGCCCCACAACCTGAGCCGCCTCTGGAATTTTAGTTTTGCCCCTTTTAGGGAAGTATCACAGGTGGGCCCTGTATAGACTGCTGCTGCACACTGTCCACCTCTTCTCCCTCATCCGCCGCCCAGACATCCTTGGCGTGGCCATTTACCAAAGAGCTGTGTGGATCACCAATGGAGGGCTGTCTACGCAGGAGTCCTCCCCCTTTCTCTCAGGGATCTGGGGTCCCCTGCGACCGCAGATTGCGGTGATTCACTGACTCCCAGCCCAGCTGCTTGTTGTGTGTGCTGTGGAGTCTGCTGTTTTGGGTGTGGGTGCTTACGCTCCCTTTTTGGTTTCCTTAAAGCCTTATCCTCTGTTTTTGGCTGCAATTCAGTCCTACGCTCCTGATCTTTGGGCACCCATTGCAGAGGAGAGAGGGAGTATTTTTTCAACATGGTCTACTGTTCAGCAAAAGCCCACAGCTAGAAAACACTGAGTACTGAAGTGGGAGTTGACATGGGGCATGCTGACACAGGGCACACAAACTCAAGATGGCCGCTGAGCCATAAGTTGGTCACTTAGCATATAAGATGGCCGCTGAGCCATCAGTTGGTCACTTAGCACACAAGATGGCCGCTGAGTCATTACATGGAAAAGTACAGTGAAGCATACACAGGTACTGCCTGAGGCCTATAGGATACCAGCACAATAGACACAGACCATAGATAATTAGTTTAAGGCGTGTGGGGGAGAGAATACATTTCAGTAACATCTACTACCCAATGAAGTGTCTGAGTCCAGCCACCACCTTCAATAGAAATGTTAACTACCTGAGGCTGCTTGTATACCTTCAATTTGCTGTAATGGACAACGATCTTCCTTCTCAGGAAGAATGATCACGACCAATTACTGCAGCAATGAACCTTTGTGTAGCTGCTGAAACTGATCATGACTTTGTAACATCCCTCTGAAACTGACAATGACTCTGTAATGTTTTCTGTAAACAAACCATGCTGCACAAACAAAGACTCCATACCTGGTCTATTATCCCATGAAATGTATAAAATATTGTGATGTGTGCTCCGAGAGAGAGAGAGAGAGAAGGCTCGCAGCTGACAGCCATGCTGCTGGACATTTCTCTCTCTCCTCGGAGCTCTGGTTTCTTTGTACAGTTGTCTCTGTCATTAAATCCCAATTCTCACTCTGAGACTGGTGATTTTGCCCACAACAGTACAAACATTCACCTTGCACTATAATTGCAGCCTGAGGGGTCAACATTATCTTCACATTGTCACAAAGCTGGGTTCGTATTAGTGTTAGTGTTAGTGTTTGTGTACAGGCAGGTCAATGACTACCTGTGTAACTAAATTCTATGGGAATTAAATTATTTAAATGTTATGGGATTTACATCTTGCAGGTCAGGGAGACCTCAGCTTTAATCAGCAGTATACACCACATTAGCATGACTGCAATAAGCTCCCATTGGGAAGAGTTCCATTGACTTGAGCACCAATGGATTAGGTGTAAGGGAAAGCAAGTTACAATGGGCTGTTGCCCCTGTTCATTATCCTATGGCCCTTGTGGGAAATCGGTATGTGATCCTGTATGTAAATGTAATGGTGAGCCAAATTCTTGAACTTGTAGATATGTTGGGATGTTGCATTATGGGAAATAACCTACATCCTGATAACACTGAAACTCTGGTAAAAAAATATTTAGCTGTTTCTAAGAAGGGGCCTTGAGTAAAATTGTTTCTGTGATCATCCTACCTTCCAGTAAACACAGGAAACAGATTATATAAATTGGTATTACATCATGGGCACACTGTGTACTAAGGAAGAATGTCAAAGCTGACAATGCTATTTCTGACCAATTACTAAAACTATATGTAAAGTCAATTTGTACTTCAGTGCTGAGGTCCAGATCTCCCTTTGCAGAGTGTAACGGCCAATATTTCATTTTTGGTCACAGTTTGTCATAGCTGCAGTTCTCGTCTTGAACTCTTGGTGGCACTAGTGTGTTGATACAGCCGGAGAAGGGCCCGCCTGTGAATCTGAACCAATGACTGAAGGGAGTCTGTGAGAACAATACAAACAAGAAATAGTAATTGGCAACAAGGGGCACAAATAAAAAAATAACAGAGGAAAGCAGAGCATCTTTAGCAGTGGCAGATCTAGAGAGACATGACAACAAAGCCGAATACTAATGATGAAAATTAACCTGAAATATTGTAATTTAAATTGCATTTATATAGGGGTAATGCAGCAAACCATTATGGGAGATTTGACATGATGCTGAGACAAACAAGGAGTTTTTAGAAGAGGTGAATAAAGGTTTGGTCAAGGCAACAGGTTTTCAGGAGCATTCAGAGGAGGAAAGAGGAAACAGCAAATACAATAATAACTTGAGTTAATATAGCACCTTCCTTGCAGCGAAACATTCCAATGTTTTTGGTGTGAATTTCAGACTCTAAAACTGAGATCAGTCCTTCTCAGACATTTTGCTCATGGACCACAAAGATGGATGAAAGAGCCCTCAGACTGTTTACCAGTCCTGACCAACACCAGCCTATGCTCCCACCCTGATTTTCACTTGCCACTGCTAAACACAGAACCCTTCAAAATTCATGTGAACTTACAGAAAAAAATTAAAGTTTTATTGTTGGTTTTGCTACCAAATATAATAAATTTATGTGCATTAATTATTTTGTAAAATCTCAGAAGTACAGTATTAATTATGCCAAAATAAATATTGATATTTTCAAGTTATAAACATGAATTCTACAAGAGAACATGTTTATATGAAACATTCTAATATGTATTATAACTAATACCTTTCTTATGTTTATATTAATCAAACAAATACAACAATTACATGGATCTTGTTTCCAACCCTATATTGTTCCTCACACTTATTGAAGTTCATGCAGTGCACATGGTGTCACTCTGGTTGTCTGACTGGAGTCATGCTTCAGTCATGGTGTTAGCTTTCAGTGACCTACATTTTGGACAAGCCCAGGGGACCACCCAGTTCACAGACAGGGGACAGCAACCAGTGATGGAGTGAAGGAAGCAGGAAGTTCTCAAGAAGTCAGAGCTCTTGACCCCTGTGCAAAGGCTGAAAGTTTTTCCCTATCTGCTCTGTCCCTACCCTCTGTGATTTTGAACATCTCCATCAAATCTCCTGACCTTCTCTTCTTTAACGACAATAGCCCCAATTTCTCCAATCTATCCATGTAATGAAATTCTCTCATCGCTCAATTCATTCCTTTTTAAATATTTTCTGCATTATGTCCAGTGACTTCACATCCCTCTTCAAGTGCAATGCCTGGACTTTTCTTATTCACTCATGGGATATGAGTAACATTGGCTGTGTCATTGCCCATTTCTAACTGCCCTAGAGAAAGTGGTGGTGAATTGCTTTCTTGAACTGCTGCAGTCCATTTTAGTATAGGTACCTGCAAAACAGAGGGAGCTCCAGGATTTTCAACAGTCACACTGAAAGAGCTGTAGTTGGTCACAGTACTCTATTTGAGACTAAAACAGCGTTTTATAAAGTTTCATCCTAACCTTCTCATTATGCTTCTATTTATAAAGTCTATTATCCTCTAATGCTTGTTGAAGTACTTTCTCAACCTGCCCTGACGCCTTCGGTGATTTTGATGTTTCCACCCAGAAGTTGTTCTGCTCCTGCACCCATATTTAGGATTATACTTGTTATTTTATATTTCCTTTCCATCTTCTTCCTACCAAGATGTTTCACTTCAGTCTTCTCTACATTAAACTTCATCTGATATGGATCCATCCATTGCAGCAGCCGTCTGTGTCTGCTTGAGATTTATCACCATTAGCCTCATAGTCTACAATACTTGCAAGTTTTGCGGCATCTACAAATCTTGAATTGGTGCCCTGCACACCCAAGTCCAGATCATTAATATAGAAAAAGGATATTTGTCACTCAAATATTTACTCAAATTCCATTTGGCATGATTGTAGTTTCTCACTGCACAGCTAATTGTGATCAAACATTGCATCTTCTAATATCCAGATGGGAAAGAAGCCTAACCTCACTGTCAGGAAATCCTAATCTATATCCTCTTTGTTACTGATTCACACACCACTGGAAACAATCACTTACTATTTCTCCTCTGCTCTGATATGGAACACATAAGACATTCACTTGTTTTTTCCTGTGTTGTTTCTTTTTGTATTCTTTCTGTTTTAATTTTAATGCTGCAGTCAATGTAGATGCTGACCCTCAATCTTAAGGGACTGCTGAGAAAAGCTAAGAATAAGAAGGAAGATCCAAATACTTGCACAGAGGGAATGGGGAGGTACAACAGTGACAGAAACCAGCAAGTCCCAATAATGCAGAGGTCCTGGACGCACTGGTTACAAAGGCCCAACAATATCTCTTCTTCCTCAGGCAGCTGAGGAAATTTAGCATGACAAGGAATACCCTTGCCAACTTTTATAGGTGCGCCATCGAGAGCACGATGTATGGCAAATGTACCATTCAAGATCGGAAACGGTTACAGAGAGTGGTGAACTCGGCCCAGACAATCACAAAGGCCATCTACAGAATCCATCTACCAGGCCCGCTGTCAAGGAAAGGCCGCCAGCATTCTCAAAGATCCATCCCACCCTGGCAATGTTTTTCTACAACCTCTACCATTGGGGAGAAGGTACAGAAACCTGAACACACGCACCAGCCGATTTCAAAACAGTTTTTACCCCACTGTTGTTAGAATATTGAATGGACTCACAAACTCTTAACATTTGCCTGTAGCTATGTTTTGGTTTTTGCTGCTGTTTACCTATTATTTACTTATCTATGCTACTTAACTATGTGATCTGCCTGTATTGCTCACAAGACAAAACTTTTCACTGTGCCTCGGTACACATGACAATAAATAAATTCAATTCAGTTCAATTCTGGCGAATGGATTTCATTTCCGTTCATTGCTATTTGGTGCACAGTTGACATATAGACTGGCTGGAGAGCTGCTGGACAGTTAAAGAGTGGTGGAAGCTGCAGATACAAGGTGTATGATGGACTATCCTGGTGATCAAGCAGCTCTGGCTATGGGGAAGGATTTAGGGCGAGGTGATAGCAGAGTCCTGATCTTTGTGAGGAGGCTTGGGGGACTGCGGGTGGAGGGACAATTGTAAGTTGTTGAGGATGGGGGGGGGAAAACTTAGGTGGGAAAAGCCTGTCATAAAGATGGAGGGAAAGATTAGAGAGTAGAGAGGGGATTCAGCACCTTGTGACAGCAAAGAGAGACTGTAGTTAACAGAAAGTTTGCTTGAGGGGTTAGGACTAAAGACTCCAGTTCCTCCTGGCCCACAGTCAGTACTCAAGAAAGCGCTTACTCTCTGCAGCCAGCTGCTCCTGTTTTCATTTAGCTGCAGGGTTTTCCAAGCTCCAGCAACTGTTCAGTTGGAATCAGGCTTCCCAGGTGCTAATGATAAAACAAAATAACGCTGTGACCTTTCTTTCCAAGATCATGCACACTGCTTGGGGCAAACTGTCAGATTGGAATCATATACTGCGATTTTCAAAAAGCTGTAAACCCCACTCACCCTACTCTACCTGTCACTAATACCAGCAAATACCGCACCTCCACCCCCCCACCTCCCCCCCCCCCCCCATTGTATAAACTGGCAAAAATCCTTCACAATATAAAAAGTACATGACTTCTACATTTATTTTGTTTAATGATGTGTGTGTTCCTTCTCTTTCACGTGCATTGGGCACAAGTAGTTTCATCAAGTTGGCAGGAAAATACGGTAACAACCCCTCATGGTTTTCGAACACCACCTAGCACTGAGTTGAAGCAATTTCATTCTCAGGTGAATGATATGCAATTATGGTTCTGGGAGGTACAAGATCCAACAAAGCCAGGACACCAAAGAGGAGGAATAAGACAATTGTATTCAGTATATAAAGGGTATATAAAGGGTGATATAAAGGGTGGCACAGTGGCACAGTGGTTAGCACTGCTGCCTCACAGCGCCAGAGACCGGTTTCAATTCCCACCTCAGGCGACTGACAGTGTGGAGTTTGCACATTCTCCCCGTGTCTGCGTGGGCTTGCTCCGGTTTCCTCCCACAGTCCAAAGATGTGCAGGTTAGGTAAATTGGCCATGCTACATTGCCTGTAGTGTTAGGTTTAGGGGAATGGGTGTGGGCGGGCCGGTGTAGACTTGTTAGGCTGAAGAGCCTGTTTCCACACTGTAAGTAATCTAATCTACATTTTTTGCATATGGTTTACTAATGTCCTTGAGGGAAGGAAATCTGCCAACGATATTCAGTCTGGTGTGTGTGAATGACTCATAGCAATGTGTTTGACTCTAAGTCCTCTGAAATAGCCTAACAATTGCTTAGTTTGTCAACCTTCTTCTCAAGGGAAGTTAGTGACAGGCAATACTTAATGGCCGAGTCTGTGATGCCCACATCTCCTGAATTAATTTACAAAGTTACAAGGATAGTGTGAGTAGGACAGTGACTGGTGTCATATAGTCACAGAACTCGTGCACCATCTCACCCCTCATCCTGAATCTTGAAGAAATCTCTTCCAGCAGAACCTGGGATGAGAATGGAACATGGAAGCAGAGATACAGACAACTTCCTTCTGAGCCGGGGGTAATGTATTACACCACAGCTAAAAGTAACATATGTCCAATGTAAGTACATGGGCAGTGATACTTGGGGACTGTTTTGTTGAAATTTACTGCTGTTGGAGAGCAATTTTAAAGCAGCACAAATTGATCTTTAGTTGGAGTTCCTTACCATGCAGCCTGGGAGTGGTCACCGGAGACAGACTCCAATACACTCCCCACCCCCCACCCCCGATAAAGTACAGGATATTTATACTTCCTGCATTACAATGGCGACATGCAACATGTACTTGCCACCTCCCTTCTGCCCATTATGCCCTTGCTCAGACATTTGCCAGCTGCATCATACTGAGTGGGGATTGTTTGGCAGCTTGTGAAGCTGTGATTGTTTATTTTCTTGAGGTCATGGTGACTCAGTAATGTTTTGGAATGGCCCCCTTATAATGCCACCTGTTTCCCAGTGCCCTTTCACACAGCTAGGTGTTTCCATCCTTTGTTCCACTTCATTTGGTCCTTGGTGTTTATACTATTTGTCCTCCAAATCTATCCTTCCCCTCTGCTGATGGGGTGGGGGCTTCTCTCTACAATCTCCATCCATTTGTCTAAATTAATGTTTGTTAGTTGCACAAATGAATTTGGTACACCTACATGTATAATCTGTCATGGCAATTACTTTAAAAGCATTTGATTATGGTGGGATCAGACTTCCCCTTCTATACTTTACAAAATAACAAATTAGTTCTTTCCCACTAATACTTGAGGGACTTTGTTATCTAATTTCTGTGAGCATGAGGCCATGATTCTGACTGTGGAAACTGCTGCCTCAACTAACAATTCTCTTCACCCATGGGCAAAGTCAACAACTGCTCATGGCATGCCTCTGAAACAAATGCAAAAACAGGCAACTGAATGAGCAAAAGGTGTTATTGCAGATAAGCCAGCAGTTTTATCAACACACTGCACTCATAAAGAAACTTGATACTTAATGGGTATCTGACTCACATATCTAACAATTACCTCTCTAAGCTATGCCCACGTAAGTGCAGGGACATGCTGTGTTTTGAAAATGTTTGAATTATAAATTTGTTTAGCTGTGAGCGTAAGACTTTTGACATAATGCGTTGGTCCCTTTCGTTGTACCTACCTTCTGCTTTTCATGCCTAAGATTGAACATGGATTCCCTGCTCCTAGTTCAGCCAATAGCACTTTCTAGGAGTGTGGATAGGATGTACAAATGTCACTCAGTGTTTCCCAAGTCTCTATTGAAGAACTCAGTGAGTTCAGACTTAAAGATACTGACGGTGATTTAAATTCCACATTGAAAAACAGCTGGAGGCCCTAGCAATGTGCACTGCCATGTGGAAATATCCTCAAAATTATATCAAAAATCAGATGAAGGAAACGCATGACCCCGCAATCATATATATCTCAAAACTATGGAAATCCTTATTTAACAGATCTGTATGACAAGTCAGAAAAACAAGATAGCGTCTGCAGACTTAGAGAGTGATTATCTTCTCCTGAGTATCTGAGTGAAAGTGGAATATAGTTCCCCAATGATGCAGGACAGAAGTGAAGACTAGTTTGTGATTCTGATGATGGTCAATCATTTAACAGGTCACTAAATGACAACATAAATGTGGGAGAACACCACTCCATCTGCAGTAGTAGTGAAGGTAAGAATGCCAGATAATCTGGGAAGGGAGATGTGCAAACTAAAGAAAAATATCACACAAATCCCAGGAGGAAAGAACAGATTCCATGTCAGATCCTTTCAGTAGTTCAAGAAGAATTCCAAAACTTGTTCCAATTATCCTGCCTCCAAGTATGATAGGCTAATGGGCTGAGGAGTGACAGATGGAGTTTAATTTAGATAAATGCAAGGTGTTGCATTTTGGGAAGGCAAATCTTAGCAGGACTTATACACTTAATGGTAAGGTCCTTGGGAGTGTTGCTAAACAAAGAGACCTTGGAGTGCAGATTCATAGCTCCTTGAAAGTAGAGTCACAGGTAGATAGGATAATGAAGAAGGCATTTAGTATGCTTTCCTTTATTGGAGGCTTTATCATAGAAGTTTATAAAATCATGAGGGACATGGATAGAAGAAATAGACAAAGTCTCTTCCCTGGTGTGGGGGTCTCCAGAACTAGAGGACATAGGTTTAATGTGAGAGGGGATATAAAAGAGACCTAAGGGGCAACTTTTTCACGCAGAGGCTGGTGCGTGTATGGAATGAGCTGCCAGAGGAAGTGGTGGAGGCTAGTACAATTTCAATATTTAAAAAGGATGGGTGTATGAATAGGAAGGGTTTGGAGGGATATGGGCTAACTGCTGGCAAATGGGACTAGATTAGGTTAGGATATCTGGTCAGCATGGACGGGTTGGACCAAAGGATCTGTTTCCATGCTATACATCTCTAACTCTGAGTTCAAATCTAGCCAATCGATTAGTAGTTTATGTTATTCAGCACCATGGACAGCTCTACAGTAACAACACAGTGCATTTCATCAAACAAAGGAGAAAGTAAGGACTGCAGATGCTGGAGTACCAGAGTTGAAAAATGTGGTGCTGGAAAAACACAGCAGGCCAGATAGCATCCAAGGAGCAGAAGAATCGACCTTTCGGGCAGAAGCCTGAAGAAGGGCTTATGCCCGAAACGTCGATTCTCCTGCTCCTCGGATGCTACCTGGCTTGCTGTGTTTTTCCAGCACCACATTTTTCATTTCATTAAACAAATACCTGTACTGGATTGACCTGAGGTAGAAGCCTGGTCCAACATTGGGAGCCATCGGGGCCATACGGTATCATCCAAGAAAATCTTGATACTTAACAACAGAGTACCTTGTTGTTCACGGGTAATTTTCCAGATCAGGTGGAGTTTAATTTCGATAAATGTGAAGTGTTGCATTCTGGTAAAGGAAACCAGGGCAGGACTTTTACAGTTAATGGTAAAACCCTGGGCTGTGTTGTCAAACAGAGAGAGACCTAGGGGTATAGATGCATAGTTCCTTGAACATGGAGTCACAGGTAGACAGGTTGGGGAAGAAGACTGATGGCACTCTTGCCTTCATTGGTCAGAAGATTAAGTGTACAAGCTGGAATGTCATGTTGGGGCAGTGCAGGATGGGGTGAGGACACTTTTGGAATACTTCATTCAATTCTAGTCAGCCTTCGAGAAGAAGAATTTTGTTAAACTTGAGAGAGTGAAGAAACGATTTACAAGGATATTGCCAGTGTTGGAGGGTTTAAGCTCAAAGGAGAGGTTGAATAGGCTAGGGCTGTTTTCTTTGGAGTAGCTGAGACAGAGAGGTGACCTGACAGAGATTTATAAAATCATAAGGGGCATACATAGTGTATAACCAAGGTCTTTTTCCTAGGGTAAGGGATGCAAAACAAGAGTGCATTGATTTAATCTAAGAGGGGCAAGGTTTAAAAACGATCTGAGGAGGGGTATCGTTTTTACAGAGAGGGGAGTGCATGTAAGGAATGAGATACCAGAGAAGTGGTAGGGGGTGGTACAAATACAACATTTAAAAGGCATCAGGAGCTGTATGTGAATGGAAAGGCTTTCGAGGCATATGGGCCAAATGCTGGCAAATGGGTTGAGGACAGATTGGGATGGCTGGTCGGCATGGAAGAGCTGGACCAAAGGGTCTGTTGCCATGCTGTAACACTGTACGGCTCAATGACTCTGTCTTGTGAACTGTTCCCAACTTTCCATATTCCTTGTGCACACAAACATACAACATTCTACACAAAACTGCCAGGTGTACCAACGTCATGCACGACCACTTTCAAAACACTCCCTCCTTCATCACACTCCCACCTTCATCACACTCCCTCCTTCAACACACTCCCTCCTTCAACACACTCCCTCCTTCATCACATTCCCTCCTTCAACACACTCCCTCCTTCAACACATTCCCTCCTTCAACACACTCCCTCCTTCATCACACTCCCTCCTTCAACACACTCCAACCTTCAACACACTCCCTCCTTCAACACACTCCCTCCTTCATTACAATTCCTCCTTCATCACATTCCCTCCTTCAACACACTCCCTCCATTAACACATTCCCTCCATCAACACACTCCCTACTTCAACACACTCCCGCCTTCAACACACTCCCACCTTCAACACACTCCCACCTTCATCACACTCCCTCCTTCATCACACTCTATCCTTCATCA
Source organism: Chiloscyllium plagiosum (assembly GCF_037043375.1). NCBI lineage: Eukaryota > Metazoa > Chordata > Chondrichthyes > Orectolobiformes > Hemiscylliidae > Chiloscyllium > Chiloscyllium plagiosum. Next base: position 53,249,116 of record NW_028270163.1, on the reverse strand, counting down.
CATTCCCTCCATCAACACACTCCCACTTTCAACACACTCCCACCTTCAACAGACTCCCACCTTCAACACACTCCCACCTTCATCACACTCCCTCCTTCATCACACTCTATCCTTCATCACATTCCCTCCATCAACACACTCCCACTTTCAACACACTCCCACCTTCAACAGACTCCCACCTTCAACACACTCCCTCCTTCATCACACTCCCACCTTTATCACATTCCCTCCTTCAACACATTCCCTGCTTCAACACACTCCCTCCTTCATCACACTCCCTCCTTCAACACACTCCCACATTCATCACACTCCCTCCTTCATCACACTCTATCCTTCATCACATTCCCTCCATCAACACACTCCCACTTTCAACACACTCCCACCTTCAACAGACTCCCACCTTCAACACACTCCCTCCTTCACCACACTCCCACCTTTATCACATTCCCTCCTTCAACACATTCCCTGCTTCAACACACTCCCTCCTTCATCACATTCCCGCCTTCAACACACTCCCACCTTCAACACATTCCCTCCTTCATCACACTCTCTCCTTCAACACACTCCCTCCTTCATCACACTTCCTCCTTCATCACATTCCCTCCTTCAACATACTCCCTCCTTCATCACATTCCCTCCTTCATCACACTCCCTCCTTCATCACACTCCCTCCTTCAACACACTCCCTCCTTCATCACACTCCCTCCTTCATCACACTCCCTCCTTCATCACATTCCCTCCTTCATCCCACTCCCTCCTTCATCACACTCCCTCCTTCAACACACTCCCTCCTTCATCACACTCCCTCCTTCATCACATTCCCTGCTCCAACACACTCCCACCTTCAACACACTACCTCCTTCATCACACTGCCTCCTTCAACACACACCCTCATTCATTACACTCCCTCCTTTATCACACTCCCTCCTTCAACACATTCTCTCCTTCATCACACTCCCTCCTTCAACACACTCCCACCTTCAACACACTCCCTCCTTCATCACACTTCCTCCTTCATCACATTCCCTCCTTCAACATACTCCCTCCTTCATCACATTCCCTCCTTCATCACACTTCCTCCTTCATCACATTCCCTCCTTCAACATACTCCCTCCTTCATCACATTCCCTCCTTCATCACACTCCCTCCTTCATCACACTCCCTCCTTCAACACACTCCCTCCTTCTTCACACTCCCTCCTTCATCACATTCCCTCCTTCAACACACTCCCACCTGCATCACACTCCCACCTTCATCACACTCCCACCTTCAACACTCTCCCTCCTTCAACGCACTCCCTCCTTCATCACGCTCCCTCCTTCAACACACTCCCTCCTTCATCACACTCCCACCTTCATTACACTCCCACTTTGAACAGACTCCCTCCTTCGACACACTCCCTCCTTCAACACACTCCCTCCTTTAACACACTCCCTCCTTCATCACGCTCCCTCCTTCAACAAACTTCATCCTTCATCACACTCCCACCTTCATCACACTCCCACCTTCAACACACTCCCACCTTCAACACACTCCCTCCTTCATCACACTCCCACCTTTATCACATTCCCTCCTTCATCACATTCCCGCCTTCAACACACTCCCACCTTCAACACACTTCCTCCATCATCACACTCCCACATTCAACACACTGCCTCCTTCATCACACTCCCTCCTTCATCACACTTCCCTCCTTCAACATACTCCCTCCTTCATCACATTCCCTCCTTCAAAGCACTCCCACCTTCAACACACTCCCACCTTCAACACACTCCCTCCTTCATCACACTCCCACCTTTATCACATTCCCTCCTTCATCACACTCCCTCCTTCAACACACTCCCACCTTCGACACACTCCCTCCTTCATCACACTCCCACCTTTAACACACTCCCACCTTCAACACACTTCCTCCATCATCACACTCCCACATTCAACACACTCCCTCCATCATCACACTCCCTCCTTCATCACACTCCCACCTACATCACACTCCCTCCTACAACACACTCCCTCCTTCATCGCGCTCCCACCTTCAACACACTCCCTCCTTCATCACACTCCCTCCTTCATCACACTACCACCTTCAACATACTCTCACCTTCAACAAACTCCCTCCTTCATCACACTCCCTCCTTCAACACACTCCCTCCTTCATCACACTCCCACCTTCATCACACTCCCACCTTCAACACACTCCCTCCTTCAACACACTCCCTCCTTCATCACGCTCCCACCTTCAACACACTCCCACCTTTATCACACTCCCAGCTTCATCACACTCCCACCTTCAACACACTCCCCCCTTCAACGCACTCCCTCCTTTATCTCGCTCCCTCCTTCATCACACTCCCTCCTTCATCACACTCCCACCTTCATCACATTCCCACCTTGAACACACTCCCTCCTTCGACACTCTCCCTCCTTCAACACACACCCTCCTTCAACACACTCCCTCCGTCATCACACTCCCTCCTTCAACACACTCCCTTCTTCAACACACTCCCTCCATTATCACATTCCCACCTTCAAACCACTCCCTCCTTTATCAAACTCCCTCCTTCAACACACACCCTCCTTCAACACACTCCCTCCGTCATCACACTCCCTCCTTCAACACACTCCCTTCTTCAACACACTCCCTCCATTATCACATTCCCACCTGCAAACCACTCCCTCCTTTATCACACTCCCTGCTTCAACACACTCCCTCTTTCAGCACACTCCCTCCTTCAACACACTCCCACCATTAACACACTCCCACCTTCAACACACTCCCACCTTTATCACACTCCCTCCTTCATCACACTCCCTCGTTCAACATTCTCCCACCTTCAACACACTCCCTCCTTTAACACACTCCCTCCTTCATCACACTCCCACCTTCATCACACTCCCACCTTCAACACACTCCCACCTTCAACACATCCCTCCTTCAAGACACTCCCTCCTTCATCACACTCCCTCGTTCACCACGCTCACTCCTTAATCACACAACCTCCTTCATCATGCACCTTCCTACAACACACTCCCTCCTTCATCACACTCCCACCTTCAACACACTCCCTCCATTAACACACTCCTACCTTCAACATACTCCCTCCATTAACACACTCCCACCTTCATCACACTCCCTCCTTCATCACACTCCAATCTTCAACACACTCCCTCCTTCATCACACTCCCTCCTTCAACACACTCCCTCCTTTATCTCGCTCCCTCCTTCATCACACTCCCTCCTTCATCACACTCCCACCTTCATCACATTCCCACCTTCATCACACTCCCACCTTCAACACACTCCCTCCTTCAACACACTCCCGCCTGCATCACACTCCCACCTTCATCACACTCCCACCTTCAACACTCTCCCTCCTTCAACGCACTCCCTCCTTCATCACGCTCCCTCCTTCAACACACTCCCTCCTTCATCACACTCCCACCTTCATTACACTCCCACCTTGAACAGACTCCCTCCTTTGACACACTCCCTCCTTCAACACACTCCCTCCTTTAACACACTCCCTCCTTCATCATGCTCCCTCCTTCAACAAACTTCATCCTTCATCACACTTCCACCTTCATCACACTCCCACCTTCAAAACACTCCCACCTTCAACACACTCCCTCCTTCATCACACTCCCACCTTTATCACATTCCCTCCTTCATCACATTCCCGCCTTCAACACACTCCCACCTTCAACACACTTCCTCCTTCAACACACTCCCGCCTGCATCACACTCCCACCTTCATCACACTCCCACCTTCAACACTCTCCCTCCTTCAACGCACTCCCTCCTTCATCACGCTCCCTCCTTCAACACACTCCCTCCTTTATCACACTCCCACCTTCATTACACTCCCACTTTGAACAGACTCCCTCCTTCGACACACTCCCTCCATCAACACACTCCCTCCTTTAACACACTCCCTCCTTCATCACGCTCCCTCCTTCAACAAACTTCATCCTTCATCACACTTCCACCTTCATCACACTCCCTCCTTCATCACACTCCCACCTTTATCACATTCCCTCCTTCATCACATTCCCGCCTTCAACACACTCCCACCTTCAACACACTTCCTCCATCATCACAATTCCACATTCAACACACTGCCTCCTTCATCACACTCCCTCCTTCATCACACTTCCCTCCTTCAACATACTCCCTCCTTCATCACATTCCCTCCTTCAAAGCACTCCCACCTTCAACACACTCCCACCTTCAACACACTTCCTCCATCATCACACTCCCACATTCAACACACTCCCTCCTTCATCACACTCCCTCCTTCAACACACTCCCACCTTCGACACACTCCCTCCTTCATCACGCTCCCACCTTCAACACACTCCCTCCTTCATCACACTCCCTCCTTCATCACACTCCCACCTTCATCACACTCCCACCTTCAACACACTCCCTCCTTCAACACACTCCCACCTTCATCACACTCCCACCTTCATCACACTCCCATCTTGAACACACTCCCTCCTTCGACACACTCCCTCCTTCAACACACTCCCTCCTTCAACACACTCACTCCTTCATCACACTCCCTCCTTCAACACACTCCCTCCATTCACACATTCCCACCTTCAAACCACTCCCTCCTTTATCACACTCCCTGCTTCAACACACTCCCTCCTTCAGCACACTCCCTCGTTCAACACGCTCCCTCCTTCATCACACGCCCACCTTCAACACACTCCCACCTTTATCACACTCCCACCTTCATCACACTCCCTCGTTCAACATTCTCCCAACTTCAACACACTCCCACCTTTAACACACTCCCTCCTTCAACACACTCCAACCATTAACACACTCCCACCTTCAACACACTCCCACCTTTATCACACTCCCTCCTTCATCACACTCCCTCGTTCAACATTCTCCCACCTTCAACACACTCCCTCCTTTAACACACTCCCTCCGTCATCACGCTCCCTCCTTCAACAAACTTCATCCTTCATCACACTCCCACCTTCATCACACTCCCACCTTCAACACACTCCCACCTTCAACACATCCCTCCTTCAACACACTCCCTCCTTCATCACACTCCCTCCTTCATCACACTGCCACCTTCAACACACTCCCTCCATTAACACGCTCCTACCTTCAACATACTCCCTCCATTAACACACTCCCACCTTCAACACACTCCCTCCTTCATCACACTCCAATCTTCAACACACTCCCTCCTTCATCACAATCCCTCCTTCAACACACTCCCTCCTTTATCTCGCTCCCTCCTTCATCACACTCCCTCCTTCATCACACTCCCACCTTCATCACATTCCCACCTTGAACACACTCCCTCCTTCGACACACTCCCTCCTTCAACACACACCCTCCTTCAACACACTCCCTCCGTCATCACACTCCCTCCTTCAACACACTCCCTCCTTCAACACACTCCCTCCATTATCACATTCCCACCTTCAAACCACTCCCTCCTTTATCAAACTTCCTCCTTCAACACACTCACTCCTTCATCACACTCCCTCCTTCAACACACTCCCTCGTTCAACATTCTCCCACCTTCAACACACTCCCTCCTTTAACACACTCCCTCCGTCATCACACTCCCTCCTTCAACACACTCCCTCCTTCAACACACTCCCTCCATTAACACATTCCCACCTTCAAACCACTCCCTCCTTTATCACACTCCCTGCTTCAACACACTCCCTCCTTCAGCACACTCCCTCATTCAACACGCTCCCTCCTTCATCACACGCCCACCTTCAACACACTCCCACCTTTATCACACTCCCACCTTCATCACACTCCCTCGTTCAACATTCTCCCAACTTCAACACACTCCCACCTTTAACACACTCCCTCCTTCAACACACTCCCACCATTAACACACTCCCACCTTCAACACACTCCCACCTTTATCACACTCCCTCCTTCATCACACTCCCTCGTTCAACATTCTCCCACCTTCAACACACTCCCTCCTTTAACACACTCCCTCCGTCATCACGCTCCCTCCTTCAACAAACTTCATCCTTCATCACACTCCCACCTTCATCACACTCCCACCTTCAACACACTCCCACCTTCAACACATCCCTCCTTCAACACACTCCCTCCTTCATCACACTCCCTCCTTCATCACACTGCCACCTTCAACACACTCCCTCCATTAACACGCTCCTACCTTCAACACACTCCCTCCATTAACACACTCCCACCTTCAACACACTCCCTCCTTCATCACACTCCAATCTTCAACACACTCCCTCCTTCATCACACTCCCTCCTTCAACACACTCCCTCCTTTATCTCGCTCCCTCCTTCATCACACTCCCTCCTTCATCACACTCCCACCTTCATCACATTCCCACCTTGAACACACTCCCTCCTTCGACACACTCCCTCCTTCAACACACACCCTCCTTCAACACACTCCCTCCGTCATCACACTCCCTCCTTCAACACACTCCCTCCTTCAACACACTCCCTCCATTATCACATTCCCACCTTCAAACCACTCCCTCCTTTATCACACTCCCTCCTTCAACACACTCCCTCCATTCACACATTCCCACCTGCAAACCACTCCCTCCTTTATCACACTCCCTGCTTCAACACACTCCCTCTTTCAGCACACTCCCTCCTTCAACACACTCCCACCATTAACACACTCCCACCTTCAACACACTCCCACCTTTATCACACTCCCTCCTTCATCACACTCCCTCGTTCAACATTCTCCCACCTTCAACACACTCCCTCCTTTAACACACTCCCTCCTTCATCACACTCCCACCTTCATCACACTCCCACCTTCAACACACTCCCACCTTCAACACATCCCTCCTTCAAGACACTCCCTCCTTCATCACACTCCCTCGTTCACCACACTCACTCCTTAATCACACAACCTCCTTCATCATGCACCTTCCTACAACACACTCCCTCCTTCATCACACTCCCACCTTCAACACACTCCCTCCATTAACACACTCCTACCTTCAACATACTCCCTCCATTAACACACTCCCACCTTCAACACACTCCCTCCTTCATCACACTCCAATCTTCAACACACTCCCTCCTTCATCACACTCCCTCCTTCAACACACTCCCTCCTTTATCTCGCTCCCTCCTTCATCACACTCCCTCCTTCATCACACTCCCACCTTCATCACATTCCCACCTTCATCACACTCCCACCTTCAACACACTCCCTCCTTCAACACACTCCCGCCTGCATCACACTCCCACCTTCATCACACTCCCACCTTCAACACTCTCCCTCCTTCAACGCACTCCCTCCTTCATCACGCTCCCTCCTTCAACACACTCCCTCCTTCATCACACTCCCACCTTCATTACACTCCCACCTTGAACAGACTCCCTCCTTTGACACACTCCCTCCTTCAACACACTCCCTCCTTTAACATACTCCCACCTTCATCATGCTCCCTCCTTCAACAAACTTCATCCTTCATCACACTTCCACCTTCATCACACTCCCACCTTCAACACACTCCCTCCTTCATCACACTCCCACCTTTATCACATTCCCTCCTTCATCACATTCCCGCCTTCAACACACTCCCACCTTCAACACACTTCCTCCTTCAACACACTCCCGCCTGCATCACACTCCCACCTTCATCACACTCCCACCTTCAACACTCTCCCTCCTTCAACGCACTCCCTCCTTCATCACGCTCCCTCCTTCAACACACTCCCTCCTTTATCACACTCCAACCTTCATTACACTCCCACTTTGAACAGACTCCCTCCTTCGACACACTCCCTCCATCAACACACTCCCTCCTTTAACACACTCCCTCCTTCATCACGCTCCCTCCTTCAACAAACTTCATCCTTCATCACACTCCCACCTTCATCACACTCCCTCCTTCATCACACTCCCACCTTTATCACATTCCCTCCTTCATCACATTCCCGCCTTCAACACACTCCCACCTTCAACACACTTCCTCCATCATCACAATTCCACATTCAACACACTGCCTCCTTCATCACACTCCCTCCTTCATCACACTTCCCTCCTTCAACATACTCCCTCCTTCATCACATTCCCTCCTTCAAAGCACTCCCACCTTCAACACACTCCCACCTTCAACACACTTCCTCCATCAGCACACTCCCACATTCAACACACTCCCTCCTTCATCACACTCCCTCCTTCAACACACTCCCACCTTCGACACACTCCCTCCTTCATCACGCTCCCACCTTCAACACACTCCCTCCTTCATCACACTCCCTCCTTCATCACACTATCACCTTCAACACACTCTCACATTCAACACACTCCCTCCTTCATCACACTCCCTCCTTCAACACACTCCCTCCTTCATCACACTCCCACCTTCATCACACTCCCACCTTCAACACACTCCCTCCTTCAACACACTCCCGCCTTCATCACACTCCCAGCTTCATCACACTCCCACCTACAACACACTCCCCCCTTCAACGCACTCCCTCCTTCATCACGCTCCCTCCTTCAACACACTCCCACCTTCATCACACTCCCACCTTCATCACACTCCCATCTTGAACACACTCCCTCCTTCGACACACTCCCTCCTTCAACACACACCCTCCTTCAACACACTCCCTCCGTCATCACACTCCCTCCTTCAACACACTCCCTCCTTCAACACACTCCCTCCATTAACACATTCCCACCTTCAAACCACTCCCTCCTTTATCACACTCCCTCCTTCAACACACTCACTCCTTCATCACACTCCCTCCTTCAACACACTCCCTCCATTCACACATTCCCACCTTCAAACCACTCCCTCCTTTATCACACTCCCTGCTTCAACACACTCCCTCCTTCAGCACACTCCCTCGTTCAACACGCTCCCTCCTTCATCACACGCCCACCTTCAACACACTCCCACCTTTATCACACTCCCACCTTCATCACACTCCCTCGTTCAACATTCTCCCAACTTCAACACACTCCCACCTTTAACACACTCCCTCCTTCAACACACTCCCACCATTAACACACTCCCACCTTCAACACACTCCCACCTTTATCACACTCCCTCCTTCATCACACTCCCTCGTTCAACATTCTCCCACCTTCAACACACTCCCTCCTTTAACACACTCCCTCCGTCATCACGCTCCCTCCTTCAACAAACTTCATCCTTCATCACACTCCCACCTTCATCACACTCCCACCTTCAACACACTCCCACCTTCAACACATCCCTCCTTCAACAAACTCCCTCCTTCATCACACTCCCTCCTTCATCACACTCCCACCTTCAACACACTCCCTCCATTAACACGCTCCTACCTTCAACATACTCCCTCCATTAACACACTCCCACCTTCAACACAGTCCCTCCTTCATCACACTCCAATCTTCAACACACTCCCTCCTTCATCACACTCCCTCCTTCAACACACTCCCTCCTTTATCTCGCTCCCTCCTTCATCACACTCCCTCCTTCATCACACTCCCACCTTCATCACATTCCCACCTTCATCACACTCCCACCTTCAACACACTCCCTCCTTCAACACACTCCCGCCTGCATCACACTCCCACCTTCAAAACACTCCCTCCTTCAACAAACTCCCTCCTTCATCACACTCCCACCCTCATCACACTCCCTCCTTCATCACACTCGAACCTTTATCACATTCCCTCCTTCATCAGATTTCCGCCTTCAACACACTCCCACCTTCAACACACTTCCTCCATCATCACACTCCCACATTCAACACACTGCCTCCTTCATCACACTCCCTCCTTCATCACACTTCCCTCCTTCAACATACTCCCTCCTTCATCACATTCCCTCCTTCAAAGCACTCCCACCTTCAACACACTCCCACCTTCAACACACTTCCTCCATCATCACACTCCCACATTCAACACACTCCCTCCTTCATCACACTCCCTCCTTCAACACACTCCCACCTTCGACACACTCCCTCCTTCATCACACTCCCACCTTTAACACACTCCCACCTTCAACACACTTCCGCCATCATCACACTCCCACATTCAACACACTCCCTCCTTCATCACACTCCCTCCTTCATCACACTTCCCTCCTTCATCAGATTCCCGCCTTCAACACACTCCCACCTTCAACACACTCCCTCCTTCATCACACTCCCTCCTTCAACACACTCCCACCTTCAACACACTCCCTCCTTCATCACACTCCCTCCTTCATCACACTCCCTCCTTCAACATACTCCCTCCTTCATCACACTCCCTCCTTCAAAGCAGTCCCACCTTCAACACACTCCAAACTTCAACACACTTCCTCCATCATCACACTCCCACATTCAACACACTCCCACCTTCATCACACTCCCACCTTCATCACACTTCCCTCCTTCAACATACTCCCTCCTTCATCACACTCCCTCCTTCAAAGCACTCCCACCTTCAACACATTCCCACCTTCAACACACTTCCTCCATTATCACACTCCCACATTCAACACACTCCCTCCTTCATCACACTCCCTCCTTCAACACACTCCCACCTTCAACACACTCCCTCCTTCATCACACTCCCACCTTCAACACACTCCCACCTTCAACACACTTCCTCCATCATCACACTCCCACATTCAACACACTCCCTCCTTCATCACACTCCCTCCTTCATCACACTTCCCTCCTTCATCACATTCCCGCCTTCAACACACTCCCACCTTCAACACACTCCCTCCATCATCACACTCCCTCCTTCAACACACTCACTCCTTCATCACACTCCCTCGTTCATCACACTCCCTCCTTCAACATACTCCCTCCTTCATCACACTCCGTCCTTCAAAGCACTCCCACCTTCAACACACTCCCACCTTCAACACACTCCCACCTTCAACACACTCCCTCCTTCATCACACTCCCACCTTTATCACATTCCCTCCTTCATCACATTCCCGCCTTCAACACACTCCCACCTTCAACACACTCCCTCCTTCATCTCACTCCCTCCTTCAACACACTCCCACCTTCAACACACTTCCTCCTTCATCACACTCCCTCCTTTATCACACTCTCTCCTTCAACACACTCCCTCCATCATCACACTCCCTCCTTCATCACACTCCCACCTTCTACACACTCCCTTCTTCATCACGCTACCTCCTTCAAAGCACTCCCACCTTCAACACACTCCCACCTTCAACACACTTCCTCCATCATCTCACTCCCACATTCAACACACTCCCTCCTTCATCACACTCCCTCCTTCATCACACTTCCCTCCTTCATCACACTCCCTCCTTCATCACATTCCCTCCTTCATCACACTCCCTCCTTCATCACATTCCCTCCTTCAACACACTCCCACCTTCAACACGCTACCTCCTCCATCACACTCCCTCCTTTATCACACTCCCTCCTTCAACACACTCCCTCCATCATCACACTCCCTCCATTAACACACTTCCACCTTCAACACACTCCCTCCATTAACACACTCCCACCTTCAACACACTCCCACATTCAACACACTCCCTCCTTCATCACACTCCCTCCTTCAACACACTCCCACCTTCAACACACTCCCTCCTTCATCACACTCCCACCTTTAACACACTCCCACATTCAACACACTCCCTCCTTCATCACACTCCCTCCTTCATCACACTTCCCTCCTTCATCACACTCCCTCCTTCATCACACTCCCACCTTCAAGACACTCCCACCTTCAACACACTCCCTCCTTCATCTCACTCCCTCCTTCAACACACTCCCTCCTTCAACACACTCCCTCCTTCATCACACTCCCTCCTTCATCACACTCCCACCTTCAAGACACTCCCTCATTCATCACACTCCCTCCTTCATCACACTCCCACCTTCAACACACTACCTCCATTAACACACTCCTACCTTCATCACACTCCCTCCTTCAACACACTCCCTCCTTCATCACACTCCCTCCTTCATCACATTCCCTCCTTCAACACACTCCCACCTTCAACACACTACCACCTTCATCACACTCCCTCCTTTATCACACTCCCTCCTTCAACACACTCCCTCCATCATCACACTCCCTCCATTAACACACTCCCACCTTCAACACACTCCCTGCATTAACACACTCCCACCTTCAACACACTCCCACCTTCAACACACTCCTTCCTTCAACACACTCCCACCTTCATCATACTCCCTCCTTCATCACACTCCCACCTTCAAGACACTCCCTCATTCATCACACTCCCTCCTTCTTCACACTCCCACCTTCAACACACTCCCTCCATTAACACACTCCTACTTTCAACATACTCCCTCCATTAACACACTCCCACCTTCAACACACTCCCACCTTCAACACACTTCCTCCATCATCACACTCCCACATTCAACACACTCCCTCCTTCATCACACTCCCTCCTTCAACACACTCCCACCTTCAACACACTTCCTCCATCATCACACTCCCACATTCAACACACTCCCTCCTTCATCACACTCCCTCCTTCATCACACTTCCCTCCTTCATCACATTCCTGCCTTCATCACACTCCCACCTTCAACACACTCCCTCCTTCATCACACTCCCTCCTTCAACACACTCCCACCTTCAACACACTCCCTCCTTCATCACACTCCCTCCTTCATCACACTCCCTTCTTCAACATACTCCCTCCTTCATCACACTCCCTCCGTTAAAGCACTCCCACCTTCAACACACTCCAACCTTCAACACACTCCCACCTTCAACACACTCCCACCTTCAACACACTCCCTCCTTCATCACACTCCCACCTTTATCACATTCCCTCCTTCATCACATTCCCGCCTTCAACACACTCCCACCTTCAACACACTCCCTCCTTCATCTCACTCCCTCCTTCAACACACTCCCACCTTCAACACACTTCCTCCTTCATCACACTCCCTCCTTCAACACACTCCCTCCATCATCACACTCCCTCCATCATCACACTCCCTCCTTCAACATACTCCCTCCTTCATCACACTCCCTCCTTCAAAGCACTCCCACCTTCAACACACTCCCACCTTCAACACACTTCCTCCATCATCTCACTCCCACATTCAACACACTCCCTCCTTCATCACACTCCCTCCTTCATCACACTTCCCTCCTTCATCACACTCCCTCCTTCATCACATTCCCTCCTTCATCACACTCCCTCCTTCATCACATTCCCTCCTTCAACACACTCCCACCTTCAACACGCTACCTCCTCCATCACACTCCCTCCTTTATCACACTCCCTCCTTCAACACACTCCCTCCATCATCACACTCCCTCCATTAACACACTTCCACCTTCAACACACTCCCTCCATTAACACACTCCCACCTTCAACACACTCCCACCTTCAACACACTCCCTCCTTCAACACACTCCCTCCTTCATCACACTCCCACCTTCAACACACTCCCTCCATTAACACACTCCTACCTTCATCACACTCCCTCCTTCAACACACTCCCTCCTTCATCACACTCCCTCCTTCATCACATTCCCTCCTTCAACACACTCCCACCTTCAACACACTACCTCCTTCATCACACTCCCTCCTTTATCACACTCCCTCCTTCAACACACTCCCTCCATCATCATACTCCCTCCATTAACACACTCCCACCTTCAACACACTCCCTCCTTCATCACACTCCCACCTTCAACACACTCCCACCTTCAACACACTCCTTCCTTCAACACACTCCCACCTTCATCATACTCCCTCCTTCATCACACTCCCACCTTCAAGACACTCCCTCATTCATCACACTCCCTCCTTCATCACACTCCCACCTTCAACACACTCCCTCCATTAACACACTCCTACTTTCAACATACTCCCTCCATTAACACACTCCCACCTTCAACACACTCCCTCCTTCATCACACTCAAACCTTCAACACACTCCCTCCTTCATCACACTCCCTCCTTCATCAGATTCCCTCCTTCAACACATTCCCTCCTTCAACACACTCACTCCTTCATCACACTCCCTCCTTCAACACACTCCCTCCTTCAACACACTCCCTCCTTCATCACACTCCCACCTTCATCACACTCCCTCCTTCAACACACTCCCTCCTTCAACACACTCCCTCCTTCATCACACTCCCTCCTTCATCACACTCCCACCTACATCACACTCCCACCTTCATCACGCTCCCTCCTTCAACACACTCCCTCCTTCATCACACTCCCACCTTCTACACACTCCCTCCTTCATCACACACCCTCCTTCAACACACTCCCTCCTTCAACACACTCCCTCCTTCATCACACTCCCTCCTTCATCACACTCCCACCTACATCACACTCCCACCTTCATCACGCTCCCTCCTTCAACACACTCCCTCCTTCATCACACTCCCACCTTCTACACACTCCCTCCTTCATCACGCTCCCTCCTTCAACACACTCCCTCCTTCATCACACTCCCTCCTTCATCACACTCCCACCTTCATCACATTCCCACCTTCATCACACTCCCACCTTCAACACACTCCCTCCTTCAACACACTCCCGCCTGCATCACACTCCCACCTTCATCACACTCCCACCTTCAACACTCTCACTCCTTCAACGCACTCCCTCCTTCATCACGCTCCCTCCTTCAACACACTCCCTCCTTCATCACACTCCATCCTTCAATAAACTTCATCCTTCATCACACTCCCACCTTCATCACACTCCCTCCTTCATCACACTCCCTCCTTCATCACGCTCCCTCCTTCAACACACTCCCTCCTTCAACACACTCCCTCCTTCCTCACGCTCCCACCTTCAACACACACACTCCTTCATCACACTCCCACCTTCATCACACTACCACCTTCAACACACTCCCACCTTCAACACACTCCCTCCTTCATCACACTCCCTCCTTCAACACACTCCCTCCTTCATCACACTCCCACCTTCATCACATTCCCACCTTCATCACACTCCCACCTTCAACACACTCCCTCCTTCAACACACTCCCGCCTGCATCACACTCCCACCTTCATCACACTCCCACCTTCAACACTCTCACTCCTTCAACGCACTCCCTCCTTCATCACGCTCCCTCCTTCAACACACTCCCTCCTTCATCACACTCCATCCTTCAATAAACTTCATCCTTCATCACACTCCCACCTTCATCACACTCCCACCTTGAACAGACTCGCTCCTTCGACACACTCCCTCCTTCAACACACTCACTCCTTTAACACACTCCCTCCTTCATCACGCTCTCTCCTTCAACAAACTTCATCCTTCATCACACTCCCACCTTCATCACACTCCCACCTTCAACACACTCCCCTCCTTCATCACACTTCCCTCCTTCAACATACTCCCTCCTTCATCACATTCCCTCCTTCAAAGCACTCCCACCTTCAACACACTCCCACCTTCAACACACTTCCTCCATCATCACACTCCCACATTCAACACACTCCCTCCTTCATCACACTCCCTCCTTCAACACACTCCCACCTTCAACACACTCCCTCGTTCATCACACTCCCACCTTTAACACACTCCCACCTTCAACACACTTCCTCCATCATCACACTCCCACATTCAACACACTCCCTCCTTCATCACACTCCCTCCTTCATCACACTTCCCTCCTTCATCACATTCCCGCCTTCAACACACTCCCACCTTCAACACACTCCCTCCTTCATCACACTCCGTCCTTCAACACACTCCCACCTTCAACACACTCCCTCCTTCATCACACTCCCTCCTTCATCACACTCCCTTCTTCAACATACTCCCTCCTTTATCACACTCCCTCCTTCAAAGCACTCCCACCTTCAACACACTCCAACCTTCAACACACTTCCTCCATCATCACACTCCCACATTCAACACACTCCCTCCTTCATCACACTCCCTCCTTCATCACACTTCCCTCCTTCATCACATTCCGGCCTTCAACACACTCCCACCTTCAACACACTCCATCCTTCATCACACTCCCTCCTTCAACACACGCCCACCTTCAACACACTCCCTCTTTCATCACACTCCCTCCTTCATCACACTCCCTCCTTCAACATACTCCCTCCTTCATCACACTCCCTCCTTCAAAGCACTCCCACCTTCAACACACTCCCACCTTCAACACACTTCCTCCATCATCACACTCCCACATTGAACAAACTCCCACCTTCATCACACTCCCTCCTTCATCACACTTCCCTCATTCAACATACTCCCTCCTTCATCACACTCCATCCTTCAAAGCACTCCCACCTTCAACACACTCCCACCTTCATCACACTACCACCTTCAACACACTCCCACCTTCAACACACTCCCACCTTCAACACACTCCCTCCTTCATCACACTCCCTCCTTCAACACACTCCCTCCTTCATCACACTCCCACCTTCATCACATTCCCGCCTTCATCACACTCCCACCTTCAACACACTCCCTCCTTCAACACACTCCCGCCTGCATCACGCTCCCTCCTTCAACACACTCCCTCCTTCATCACACTCCCACCTTCATTACACTCCCACTTTGAACAGACTCGCTCCTTCGACACACTCCCTCCTTCAACACACTCACTCCTTTAACACACTCCCTCCTTCATCACGCTCCCTCCTTCAACAAACTTCATCCTTCATCACACTCCCACCTTCATCACACTCCCACATTCAACACACTCCCACCTTCAACACACTCCCTCCTTCATCACACTCCCACCTTTATCACATTCCCTCCTTCATCACATTCCCGCCTTCAACACACTCCCACCTTCAACACACTTCCTCCATCATCACACTCCCACATTCAACACACTGCCTCCTTCATCACACTCCCCTCCTTCATCACACTTCCCTCCTTCAACATACTCCCTCCTTCATCACATTCCCTCCTTCAAAGCACTCCCACCTTCAACACACTCCCACCTTCAACACACTTCCTCCATCATCACAATCCCACATTCAACACACTCCCTCCTTCATCACACTCCCTCCTTCAACACACTCCCACCTTCAACACACTCCCTCCTTCATCACACTCCCACCTTTAACACACTCCCACCTTCAACACACTTCCTCCATCATCACACTCCCACATTCAACACACTCCCTCCTTCATCACACTCCCTCCTTCATTACACTCCCTCCTTCATCACATTCCCGCCTTCAACACACTCCCACCTTCAACACACTCCCTCCTTCATCACACTCCCTCCTTCAACACACTCGCACCTTCAACACACTCCCTCCTTCATCACACTCCCTCCTTCATCACACTCCCTCCTTCAACATACTCCCTCCTTCATCACACTCCCCCCTTCAAAGCACTCCCACCTTCAACACACTCCAACCTTCAACACACTTCCTCCATCATCACACTCCCACATTCAACACACTCCCTCCTTCATCACACTCCCTCCTTCATCACACTTCCCTCCTTCATCACATTCCCGCCTTCAACACACTCCCACCTTGAACACACTCCCTCCTTCATCACACTCCCTCCTTCAACACACTCCCACCTTCAACACACTCCCTCCTTCATCACACTCCCTCCTTCATCACACTCCCTCCTTCAACATACTCCCTCCTTCATCACACTCCCTCCTTCAAAGCACTCCCACCTTCAACACACTCCCACCTTCAACACACTTTCTCCATCATCACACTCCCACATTCAAAACACTCCCTCCTTCATCACACTTCCCTCGTTCAACACACTCCCTCCTTCAACACACTCCCTCCATCATCACACTTCCTCCATCATCACACTCCCTCCTTCAACATACTCCCTCCTTCATCACACTCCCTCCTTCAAAGCACTCCCACCTTCAACACACTCCCACCTTCAACACACTCCCACCTTCGTCACAATCCTACGTTCATCACACTCCGTCCTTCATCACACTCCCACCTTCAACACACTCCCTCCTTCATCACACTCCCTCCTTCATCACACTCCCTCCTTCAACATACTCCCTCCTTCATCACACTCCCTCCTTCAAAGCACTCCCACCTTCAACACACTCCCACCTTCAACACACTTTCTCCATCATCACACTCCCACATTCAAAACACTCCCTCCTTCATCACACTTCCCTCGTTCAACACACTCCCTCCTTCAACACACTCCCTCCTTCATCACACTTCCCTCCTTCATCACACTCCCTCCTTCAAAGCACTCCCACCTTCAACACACTCCCACCTTCAACACACTTCCTCCATCATCTCACTCCCACATTCAACACACTCCCTCCTTCATCACACTCCCTCCTTCATCACACTTCCCTCCTTCATCACACTCCCTCCTTCATCACGTTCCCTCCTTCATCACACTCCCTCCTTCATCACATTCCCTCCTTCAACACACTCCCACCTTCAACACGCAACCTCCTTCATCACACTCCCTCCTTTATCACACTCCCTCCTTCAACACACTCCCTCCATCATCACACTCCATCCATTAACACACTTCCACCTTCAACACACTCCCTCCATTAACACACTCCCACCTTCAACACACTCCCACCTTCAACACACTCCCTCCTTCAACACACTCCCTCCTTCATCACACTCCCTCCTTCATCACACTCCCACCTTCAAGACACTCCCTCATTCATCACACTCCCTCCTTCATCACACTCCCACCTTCAACACACTCCCTCCATTAACACACTCCTACCTTCATCACACTCCCTCCTTCAACACACTCCCTCCTTCATCACACTCCCTCCTTCATCACATTCCCTCCTTCAACACACTCCCACCTTCAACACACTACCTCCTTCATCACACTCCCTCCTTTATCACACTCCCTCCTTCAACACACTCCCTCCATCATCACACTCCCTCCATTAACACACTCCCACCTTCAACACACTCCCTGCATTAACACACTCCCACCTTCAACACACTCCCACCTTCAACACACTCCTTCCTTCAACACACTCCCACCTTCATAATACTCCCTCCTTCATCACACTCCCACCTTCAAGACACTCCCTCATTCATCACACTCCCTCCTTCATCACACTCCCACCTTCAACACACTCCCTCCATTAACACAGTCCTACTTTCAACATACTCCCTCCATTAACACACTCCCACCTTCAACACACTCCCTCCTTCAACACATTCCCTCCTTCAACACACTCACTCCTTCATCACACTCCCTCCTTCAACACACTCCCTCCTTCAACACACTCCCTCCTTCATCACACTCCCACCTTCATCACACTCCCTCCTTCAACACACTCCCTCCTTCAACACACTCCCTCCTTCATCACACTCCCTCCTTCATCAAACTCCCACCTACATCACACTCCCACCTTCATCACGCTCCCTCCTTCAACACACTCCCTCCTTCATCACACTCCCACCTTCTACACACTCCCTCCTTCATCACACTCCCTCCTTCAACACACTCCCTCCTTCAACACACTCCCTCCTTCATCACACTCCCTCCTTCATCACACTCCCACCTACATCACACTCCCACCTTCATCACGCTCCCTCCTTCAACACACTCCCTCCTTCATCACACTCCCACCTTCTACACACTCTCTCCTTCATCACGCTCCCTCCTTCAACACACTCCCTCCTTCATCACACTCCCTCCTTCATCACACTCCCACCTACATCACACTCCCTCCTTCAACACACACCCTCCTTCCTCACGCTCCCACCTTCAACACACACACTCCTTCATCACACTCCCACCTTCATCACACTACCACCTTCAACACACTCCCACCTTCAACACACTCCCTCCTTCATCACACTCCCTCCTTCAACACACTCCCTCCTTCATCACACTCCCACCTTCATCACATTCCCACCTTCATCACACTCCCACCTTCAACACACTCCCTCCTTCAACACACTCCCGCCTGCATCACACTCCCACCTTCATCACACTCCCACCTTCAACACTCTCACTCCTTCAACGCACTCCCTCCTTCATCACGCTCCCTCCTTCAACACACTCCCTCCTTCATCACACTCCATCCTTCAATAAACTTCATCCTTCATCACACTCCCACCTTCATCACACTCCCACCTTGAACAGACTCGCTCCTTCGACACACTCCCTCCTTCAACATACTCCCACCTTCAACACACTCCCTCCTTCATCACACTCCCACCTTTAACACACTCCCACCTTCAACACACTTCCTCCATCATCACACTCCCACATTCAACACACTCCCTCCTTCATCACACTCCCTCCTTCATTACACTCCCTCCTTCATCACATTCCCGCCTTCAACACACTCCCACCTTCAACACACTCCCTCCTTCATCACACTCCCTCCTTCAACACAGTCGCACCTTCAACACACTCCCTCCTTCATCACACTCCCTCCTTCATCACACTCCCTCCTTCAACATACTCCCTCCTTCATCACACTCCCCCCTTCAAAGCACTCCCACCTTCAACACACTCCAACCTTCAACACACTTCCTCCATCATCACACTCCCACATTCAACACACTCCCTCCTTCATCACACTCCCTCCTTCATCACACTTCCCTCCTTCATCACATTCCCGCCTTCAACACACTCCCACCTTGAACACACTCCCTCCTTCATCACACTCCCTCCTTCAACACACTCCCACCTTCAACACACTCCCTCCTTCATCACACTCCCTCCTTCATCACACTCCCTCCTTCAACATACTCCCTCCTTCATCACACTCCCTCCTTCAAAGCACTCCCACCTTCAACACACTCCCACCTTCAACACACTTTCTCCATCATCACACTCCCACATTCAAAACACTCCCTCCTTCATCACACTTCCCTCGTTCAACACACTCCCTCCTTCAACACACTCCCTCCTTCATCACACTTCCCTCCTTCATCACACTCCCTCCTTCAAAGCACTCCCACCTTCAACACACTCCCACCTTCAACACACTTCCTCCATCATCTCACTCCCACATTCAACACACTCCCTCCTTCATCACACTCCCTCCTTCATCACACTTCCCTCCTTCATCACACTCCCTCCTTCATCACGTTCCCTCCTTCATCACACTCCCTCCTTCATCACATTCCCTCCTTCAACACCCCCACCTTCAACACGCTACCTCCTTCATCACACTCCCTCCTTTATCACACTCCCTCCTTCAACACACTCCCTCCATCATCACACTCCCTCCATTAACACACTTCCACCTTCAACACACTCCCTCCATTAACACACTCCCTCCTTCAACACACTCCCTCCTTCATCACACTCCCTCCTTCATCACACTCCCACCTTCAAGACACTCCCTCATTCATCACACTCCCTCCTTCATCACACTCCCACCTTCAACACACTCCCTCCATTAACACACTCCTCCCTTCATCACACTCCCTCCTTCAACACACTCCCTCCTTCATCACACTCCCTCCTTCATCACATTCCCTCCTTCAACACACTCCCACCTTCAACACACTACCTCCTTCATCACACTCCCTCCTTTATCACACTCCCTCCTTCAACACACTCCCTCCATCATCACACTCCCTCCATTAACACACTCCCACCTGCAACACACTCCCTGCATTAACACACTCCCACCTTCAACACACTCCCACCTTCAACACACTCCTTCCTTCAACACACTCCCACCTTCATCATACTCCCTCCTTCATCACACTCCCACCTTCAAGACACTCCCTCATTCATCACACTCCCTCCTTCATCACACTCCCACCTTCAACACACTCCCTCCATTAACACACTCCTACTTTCAACATACTCCCTCCATTAACACACTCCCACCTTCAACACACTCCCTCCTTCATCACACTCAAACCTTCAACACACTCCCTCCTTCATCACACTCCCTCCTTCATCAGATTCCCTCCTTCAACACATTCCCTCCTTCAACACACTCACTCCTTCATCACACTCCCTCCTTCAACACACTCCCTCCTTCAACACACTCCCTCCTTCATCACACTCCCACCTTCATCACAATCCCTCCTTCAACACACTCCCTCCTTCAACACACTCCCTCCTTCATCACACTCCCTCCTTCATCACACTCCCACCTACATCACACTCCCACCTTCATCACGCTCCCTCCTTCAACACACTCCCTCCTTCATCACACTCCCACCTTCTACACACTCCCTCCTTCATCACACTCCCTCCTTCAACACACTCCCTCCTTCAACACACTCCCTCCTTCATCACACTCCCTCCTTCATCACACTCCCACCTACATCACACTCCCACCTTCATCACGCTCCCTCCTTCAACACACTCCCTCCTTCATCACACTCCCACCTTCTACACACTCCTTCCTTCATCACGCTCCCTCCTTCAACACACTCCCTCCTTCATCACACTCCCTCCTTCATCACACTCCCACCTACATCACACTCCCTCCTTCAACACACACCCTCCTTCCTCACGCTCCCACCTTCAACACACACACTCCTTCATCACACTCCCACCTTCATCACACTACCACCTTCAACACACTCCCACCTTCAACACACTCCCTCCTTCATCACACTCCCTCCTTCAACACACTCCCTCCTTCATCACACTCCCACCTTCATCACATTCCCACCTTCATCACACTCCCACCTTCAACACACTCCCTCCTTCAACACACTCCCGTCTGCATCACACTCCCACCTTCATCACACTCCCACCTTCAACACTCTCACTCCTTCAACGCACTCCCTCCTTCATCACGCTCCCTCCTTCAACACACTCCCTCCTTCATCACACTCCATCCTTCAATAAACTTCATCCTTCATCACACTCCCACCTTCATCACACTCCCACCTTGAACAGACTCGCTCCTTCGACACACTCCCTCCTTCAACACACTCACTCCTTTAACACACTCCCTCCTTCATCACGCTCCCTCCTTCAACAAACTTCATCCTTCATCACACTCCCACCTTCATCACACTCCCACCTTCAACACACTCCCACCTTCAACACACTCCCTCCTTCATCACACTCCCACCTTTATCACATTCCCTCCTTCATCACACTCCCACCTTCAACACACTTCCTCCATCATCACACTCCCACATTCAACACACTGCCTCCTTCATCACACTCCCCTCCTTCAGCACACTTCCCTCCTTCAACATACTCCCTCCTTCATCACATTCCCTCCTTCAAAGCACTCCCACCTTCAACACACTCCCACCTTCAACACACTTCCTCCATCATCACACTCCCACATTAAACACACTCCCTCCTTCATCACACTCCCTCCTTCAACACACTCCCACCTTCAACACACTCCCTCCTTCATCACACTCCCACCTTTAACACACTCCCACCTTCAACACACTTCCTCCATCATCACACTCCCACATTCAACACACTTCCTCCTTCATCACACTCCCTCCTTCATCACACTTCCCTCCTTCATCACATTCCCGCCTTCAACACACTCCCACCTTCAACACACTCCCTCCTTCATCACACTCCCTCCTTCAACACACTCCCACCTTCAACACACTCCCTCCTTCATCACACTCCCTCCTTCATCACACTCCCTTCTTCAACATACTCCCTCCTTCAACATACTCCCTCCTTCAAAGCACTCCCACCTTCAACACACTCCAACCTTCAACACACTCCCACCTTCAACACACTCCCACCTTCAACACACTCCCTCCTTCATCACACTCCCACCTTTATCACATTTCCTCCTTCATCACATTCCCGCCTTCAACACACTCCCACCTTCAACACACTCCCTCCTTCATCTCACTCCCTCCTTCAACACACTCCCACCTTCAACACACTTCCTCCTTCATCACACTCCCTCCTTTATCACACTCCCTCCTTCAACACACTCCCTCCATCATCACACTCCCTCCATCATCACACTCCCTCCTTCAACATACTCCCTCCTTCATCACACTCCCTCCTTCAAAGCACTCCCACCTTCAACACACTCCCACCTTCAACACACTTCCTCCATCATCTCACTCCCACATTCAACACACTCCCTCCTTCATCACACTCCCTCCTTCATCACACTTCCCTCCTTCATCACACTCCCTCCTTCATCACATTCCCTCCTTCATCACACTCCCTCCTTCATCACATTCCCTCCTTCAACACACTCCCACCTTCAACACGCTACCTCCTCCATCACACTCCCTCCTTTATCACACTCCCTCCTTCAACACACTCCCTCCATCATCACACTCCCTCCATTAACACACTTCCACCTTCAACACACTCCCTCCATTAACACACTCCCACCTTCAACACACTCCCACCTTCAACACACTCCCTCCTTCAGCACACTCCCTCCTTCATCACACTCCCTCCTTCATCACACTCCCACCTTCAAGACACTCCCTCATTCATCACACTCCCTCCTTCATCACACTCCCACCTTCAACACACTCCCTCCATTAACACACTCCTACCTTCATCACACTCCCTCCTTCAACACACTCCCTCCTTCATCACACTCCCTCCTTCATCACATTCCCTCCTTCAACACACTCCCACCTTCAACACACTACCTCCTTCATCACACTCCCTCCTTTATCACACTCCCTCCTTCAACGCACTCCCTCCATCATCATACTCCCTCCATTAACACACTCCCACCTTCAACACACTCCCTCCTTCATCACACTCCCACCTTCAACACACTCCCACCTTCAACACACTCCTTCCTTCAACACACTCCCACCTTCATCATACTCCCTCCTTCATCACACTCCCACCTTCAAGACACTCCCTCATTCATCACACTCCCTCCTTCATCACACTCCCACCTTCAACACACTCCCTCCATTAACACACTCCTACTTTCAACATACTCCCTCCATTAACACACTCCCACCTTCAACACACTCCCTCCTTCATCACACTCAAACCTTCAACACACTCCCTCCTTCATCACACTCCCTCCTTCATCAGATTCCCTCCTTCAACACATTCCCTCCTTCAACACACTCACTCCTTCATCACACTCCCTCCTTCAACACACTCCCTCCTTCAACACACTCCCTCCTTCATCACACTCCCACCTTCATCACACTCCCTCCTTCAACACACTCCCTCCTTCAACACACTCCCTCCTTCATCACACTCCCTCCTTCATCACACTCCCACCTATATCACACTCCCACCTTCAATCACGCTCCCTCCTTCAACACACTCCCTTCTTCATCACACTCCCACCTTCTACACACTCCCTCCTTCATCACGCTCCCTCCTTCAACACACTCCCTCCTTCATCACACTCCCTCCTTCATCACACTCCCACCTACATCACACTCCCTCCTTCAACACACTCCCTCCTTCCTCACGCTCCCAACTTCAACACACACACTCCTTCATCACACTCCCACCTTCATCACACTACCACCTTCAACACACTCCCACCTTCAACACACTCCCTCCTTCATCACACTCCCTCCTTCAACACACTCCCTCCTTCATCACACTCCCACCTTCATCACATTCCCACCTTCATCACACTCCCACCTTCAACACACTCCCTCCTTCAACACACTCCCGCCTGCATCACACTCCCACCTTCATCACACTCCCACCTTCAACACTCTCACTCCTTCAACGCACTCCCTCCTTCATCACGCTCGCTCCTTCAACACACTCCCTCCTTCATCACACTCCATCCTTCAATAAACTTCATCCTTCATCACACTCCCACCTTCATCACACTCCCACCTTGAACAGACTCGCTCCTTCGACACACTCCCTCCTTCAACACACTCACTCCTTTAACACACTCCCTCCTTCATCACGCTCCCTCCTTCAACAAACTTCATCCTTCATCACACTCCCACCTTCATCACACTCCCACCTTCAACACACTCCCACCTTCAACACACTCCCTCCTTCATCACACTCCCACCTTAATCACATTCCCTCCTTCATCACACTCCCACCTTCAACACACTTCCTCCATCATCACACTCCCACATTCAACACACTGCCTCCTTCATCACACTCCCCTCCTTCATCACACTTCCCTCCTTCAACATACTCCCTCCTTCATCACATTCCCTCCTTCAAAGCACTCCCACCTTCAACACACTCCCACCTTCAACACACTTCCTCCATCATCACACTCCCACATTCAACACACTCCCTCCTGCATCACACTCCGTCCTTCAACACACTCCCACCTTCAACACACTCCCTCCTTCATCACACTCCCACCTTTAACACACTCCCACCTTCAACACACTTCCTCCATCATCACACTCCCACATTCAACACACTCCCTCCTTCATCACACTGCCTACTTCATCACACTTCCCTCCTTCATCACATTCCCGCCTTCAACACACTCCCACCTTCAACACACTCCCTCCTTCATCACACTCCGTCCTTCAACACACTCCCACCTTCAACACACTCCCTCCTTCATCACACTCCCTCCTTCATCACACTCCCTTCTTCAACATACTCCCTCCTTTATCACACTCCCTCCTTCAAAGCACTCCCACCTTCAACACACTCCAACCTTCAACACACTTCCTCCATCATCACACTCCCACATTCAACACACTCCCTCCTTCATCACACTCCCTCCTTCATCACACTTCCCTCCTTCATCACATTCCCGCCTTCAACACACTCCCACCTTCAACACACTCCATCCTTCATCACACTCCCTCCTTCAACACACGCCCACCTTCAACACACTCCCTCCTTCATCACACTCCCTCCTTCATCACACTCCCTCCTTCAACATACTCCCTCCTTCATCACACTCCCTCCTTCAAAGCACTCCCACCTTCAACACACTCCCACCTTCAACACACTTTCTCCATCATCACACTCCCACATTCAAAACACTCCCTCCTTCATCACACTTCCCTCGTTCAACACACTCCCACCTTCATCACACTCACTCCTTCATCACACTTCCTCCATCATCACACTCCCACATTCAACAAACTCCCACCTCCATCACACTCCCTCCTTCATCACACTTCCCTCATTCAACATACTCCCTCCTTCATCACACTCCATCCTTCAAAGCACTCCCACCTTCAACACACTCCCACCTTCATCACACTACCACCTTCAACACACTCCCACCTTCAACACACTCCCACCTTCAACACACTCCCTCCTTCATCACACTCCCTCCTTCAACACACTCCCTCCTTCATCACACTCCCACCTTCATCACAT
This sequence comes from Chiloscyllium plagiosum, assembly GCF_037043375.1. NCBI lineage: Eukaryota > Metazoa > Chordata > Chondrichthyes > Orectolobiformes > Hemiscylliidae > Chiloscyllium > Chiloscyllium plagiosum. The sequence continues at coordinate 53,221,950 of NW_028270163.1, read as the reverse complement.
TCCCGCCTTCATCACACTCCCACCTTCAACACACTCCCTCCTTCAACACACTCCCGCCTGCATCACACTCCCACCCTCATCACACTTCCACCTTCAACACTCTCCCTCCTTCAACGCACTCCCTCCTTCATCACGCTCCCTCCTTCAACACACTCCCTCCTTCATCACACTCCCACCTTCATTACACTCCCACTTTGAACAGACTCGCTCCTTCGACACACTCCCTCCTTCAACACACTCACTCCTTTAACACACTCCCTCCTTCATCACGCTCCCTCCTTCAACAAACTTCATCCTTCATCACACTCCCACCTTCATCACACTCCCACATTCAACACACTCCCACCTTCAACACACTCCCTCCTTCATCACACTCCCACCTTTATCACATTCCCTCCTTCATCACATTCCCGCCTTCAACACACTCCCACCTTCAACACACTTCCTCCATCATCACACTCCCACATTCAACACACTGCCTCCTTCATCACACTCCCCTCCTTCATCACACTTCCCTCCTTCAACATACTCCCTCCTTCATCACATTCCCTCCTTCAAAGCACTCCCACCTTCAACACACTCCAACCTTCAACACACTTCCTCCATTATCACACTCCCACATTCAACACACTCCCTCCTTCATCACACTCCCTCCTTCATCACACTTCCCTCCTTCATCACATTCCCGCCTTCAACACACTCCCACCTTGAACACACTCCCTCCTTCATCACACTCCCTCCTTCAACACACTCCCACCTTCAACACACTCCCTCCTTCATCACACTCCCTCCTTCATCACACTCCCTCCTTCAACATACTCCCTCCTTCATCACACTCCCTCCTTCAAAGCACTCCCACCTTCAACACACTCCCACCTTCAACACACTTTCTCCATCATCACACTCCCACATTCAAAACACTCCCTCCTTCATCACACTTCCCTCGTTCAACACACTCCCACCTTCATCACACTCCCTCCTTCATCACACTTCCTCCATCATCACACTCCCACATTCAACACACTCCCACCTTCATCACACTCCCTCCTTCATCACACTTACCTCCTTCAACATACTCCCTCCTTCATCACACTCCCTCCTTCAAAGCACTCCCACCTTCAACACACTCCCACCTTCAACACACTTCCTCCATCATCACACTCCCCCATTCAACACACTCCCTCCTTCATCACACTCCCTCCTTCAACACGCTCCCTCCTTCATCACACTCCCACCTTCAACACACTCCCACCTTCAACACACTTCCTCCATCATCACACTCCCACATTCAACACACTCCCTCCTTCATCACACTCCCTCCTTCATCACACTTCCCTCCTTCATCACATTCCCGCCTTCAACACACTCCCACCTTCAACACACTCCCTCCTTCATCACACTCCCTCCTTCAACACACTTACTCCTTCATCACACTCCCTCCTTCATCACACTCCCTCCTTCAACATACTCCCTCCTTCATCACACTCCCTCCTTCAAAGCACTCCCACCTTCAACACACTCCCACCTTCAACACACTCCCACCTTCAACACACTCCCTCCTTCATCACACTCCCACCTTTATCACATTAGATCCTTCATCACATTCCCGCCTTCAACACACTCCCACCTTCAACACACTCCCTCCTTCATCTCACTCCCTCCTTCAACACACTCCCACCTTCAACACACTTCCTCCTTCATCACACTCCCTCCTTCATCACACTCCCTCATTCAACATACTCCCTCCTTCATCACACTCCCTCCTTCAAAGCACTCCCACCTTCAACACACTCCCACCTTCAACACACTTCCTCCATCATCTCACTCCCACATTCAACACACTCCCTCCTTCATCACACTCCCTCCTTCATCACACTTCCCTCCTTCATCACACTCCCTCCTTCATCACATTTCCTCCTTCATCACACTCCCTCCTTCATCACACTCCCTCCTTCATCACATTCCCTCCTTCAACACACTCCCACCTTCAACACACTACCTCCTTCATCACACTCCCTCCTTTATCACACTCCCTCCTTCAACACACTCCCTCCATCATCACACTCCCTCCATTAACACACTCCCACCTTCAACACATTCCCTCCATTAACACACTCCCACCTTCAACACACTCCCTCCTTCAACACACTCCCTCCTTTATCACACTCCCTCCTTCATCACACTTCCTCCATTAACACACTCCCACTTTCAACATACTCCCTCCATTAACACACTCCCAACTTCATCACACTCCCTCCATCATCACACTCCCTCCTTCATCACACTCCATCCTTCAACACACTCCCTCCTTCAACACACTCTCTCCTTCATCACACTCCCTCCTTCAACACACTCCCTCCTTCGTCATACTCCCTCCTTCAACACACTCCCTCCTTCATCACACTCCCACCTTCATCACGCTCCCTCCTTCAACACACTCCCTCCTTCATCACACTCCCACCTTCTACACACTCCCTCCTTCATCACGCTCCCTCCTTCAACACACTCCCTCCTTCATCACACTCCCTCCTTCATCACACTCCCACCTACATCACACTCCCTCCTTCAACACACTCCCTCCTTCATCACGCTCCCACCTTCAACACACACACTCCTTCATCACACTCCCACCTTCATCACACTACCACCTTCAACACACTCCCACCTTCAACACACTCCCTCCTTCAACTCACTCCCTCCTTCATCACACTCCCACCATTAACACACTCACACCTTCATCACATTCCCACCTTCATCACACTCCCACCTTCAACACACTCCCTCCTTCAACACACTCCCGCCTGCATCACACTCCCACATTCATCACACTCCCACCTTCAACACTCTCCCTCCTTCATCGCACTCCCTCCTTCATCACGCTCCCTCCTTCAACACACTCCCTCCTTCATCACACTCCCACCTTCATTACACTCCCACCTTGAACAGACTCGCTCCTTCGACACACTCCCTCCTTCAACACACTCACTCCTTTAACACACTCCCTCCTTCATCACGCTCCCTCCTTCAACAAACTTCATCCTTCATCACACTCCCACCTTCATCACACTCCCACCTTCAACACACTCCCACCTTCAACACACTCCCTCCTTCATCACACTCCCACCTTTATCACATTCCCTCCTTCATCACATTCCTGCCTTCAACACACTCCCTCCTTCAACACACTTCCTCCATCATCACACTCCCACATTCAACACACTCCCTCCTTCAACATACTCCCTCCTTCATCACATTCCCTCCTTCAAAGCACTCCCACCTTCAACACACTCCCACCTTCAACACACTTCCTCCATCATCACACTCCCACATTCAACACACTCCCTCCTTCATCACACTCCCTCCTTCAACACACTCCCACCTTCAACACACTCCCTCCTTCATCACACTCCCACTTTTAACACACTCACACCTTCAACACACTTCCTCCATCATCACACTCCCACATTCAACACACTCCCTCCTTCATCACACTCCGTCCTTCATCACACTTCCCTGCTTCATCACATTCCCGCCTTCAACACACTCCCACCTTCAACACACTCCCTCCTTCATCACACTCCCTCCTTCAACACACTCCCACCTTCAACACACTCCCTCCTTCATCACACTCCCTCCTTCATCACACTCCCTCCTTCAACATACTCCCTCCTTCATCACACTCCCTCCTTCAAAGCACTCCCACCTTCAACACACTCCAAACTTCAACACACTTCCTCCATCATCACACTCCCACATTCAACACACTCCCACCTTCATCACACTCCCTCCTTCATCACACTTCCCTCCTTCAACATACTCCCTCCTTCATCACACTCCCTCCTTCAAAGCACTCCCACCTTCAACACACTCCCACCTTCAACACACTCCCTCCTTCATCACACTCCCTCCTTCATCACGCTCCCACCTTCAACACACTCCCTCCTTCATCACACTCCCACCTTCATCACACTACCACATTCAACACACTCCCTCCTTCATCACACTCCCACCTTCATCACACTCCCACCTTCAACACACTCCCTCCTTCATAACACTCCCGCCTTCATCACACTCCCAGCTTCATCACACTCTCTCCTTCATCACACTTCCCTGCTTCATCACATTCCCGCCTTCAACACACTCCCACGTTCAACACACTTCCTCCATCATCACACTCCCACATTCAACACACTCCCTCCTTCATCACACTCCCTCCTTCAACACACTCCCACCTTCAACACACTCCCTCCTTCATCACACTCCCACCTTTAACACACTTACACCTTCAACACACTTCCTCCATCATCACACTCCCACATTCAACACACTCCCTCCTTCATCACACTCCCTCTTTCATCACACTTCCCTGCTTCATCACATTCCCGCCTTCAACACACTCCCACCTTCAACACACTCCCTCCTTCATCACACTCCCTCCTTCAACACACTCCCACCTTCAACACACTCCCTCCTTCATCACAATCCCTCCTTCATCACACTCCCTCCTTCAACATACTCCCTCCTTCATCACACTCCCTCCTTCAAAGCACTCCCACCTTCAACACACTCCAAACTTCAACACACTTCCTCCATCATCACACTCCCACATTCAACACACTCCCACCTTCATCACACTCCCTCCTTCATCACACTTCCCTCCTTAAACATACTCCCTCCTTCATCACACTCCCTCCTTCAAAGCACTCCCACCTTCAACACACTCCCACCTTCAACACACTCCCTCCTTCATCACACTCCCTCCTTCATCACGCTCCCACCTTCAACACACTCCCTCCTTCATCACACTCCCTCCTTCAAAGCACTCCCACCTTCAACACACTCCAAACTTCAACACACTTCCTCCATCATCACACTCCCACATTCAACACACTCCCACCTTCACCACACTCCCTCCTTCATCACGCTCCCACCTTCAACACACTCCCTCCTTCATCACACTCCCACCTTCATCACACTACCACATTCAACACACTCCCTCCTTCATCACACTCCCACCTTCATCACACTCCCACCTTCAACACACTCCCTCCTTCAACACTCTCCTGCCTTCATCACACTCCCAGCTTCATCACACTCCCACCTTCAACACACTCCCCGCTTCAACACACTCCCTCCTTCATCACGCTCCCTCCTTCAACACACTCCCACCTTCATCACACTCCCACCTTCATCACACTCCCACCTTGAACACACTCCCTCCTTCAACACACTCCCTCCTTCAGCACACTCCCTCGTTCAACACGCTCCCTCCTTCATCACACTCCCACCTACAACACACTCCCACCTTCATCACACTCCCTCCTTCATCACACTCCCTCGTTCAACATTCTCCCACCTTCAACACACTCCCACCTTTAACACACTCCCTCCTTCAACACACTCCCACCATTAACACACTCACACCTTCAAAACACTACCTTCTTCATCACACTCCCACCTTCAACACATCCCTCCTTCAACACACTCCCTCCTTCAACACACTCCCTCCTTTATCTCGCTCCCTCCTTCAACACACTCCCTCCTTCATCACACTCCCACCTTCATCACATTCCCACCTTCATCACACTCCCACCTTCAACACACTCCCTCCTTCATCACACTCCCACCTTCATTACACTCCCACCTTGAACACACTCCCTCCTTCGACACACTCCCTCCTTCAACACACTCCCTCCTTTATCACACTCCCTCCTTCATCACACTCCCTCCTTCAACAAACTCCCTCCTTCATCACACTCCCACCTTTATCACATTCCCTCCTTCATCACATTCCCGCCGTCAACACACTCCCACCTTCAACACACTCCCTCCTTCATCACACTCCCACCTTCAACACACTCCCACCTTCAACACACTCCCTCCTTCATCACACTCCCACCTTCAACACACTCCCACCTTCAACACACTCCCTCCTTCATCACTCTCCCTCCTTCAACATACTCCCACCTTCAACACACTCCCTCCTTCATCACACTCCCTCCTTCTTCACACTCCCTCCTTCAACATAGTCCCCCCTTCATCACACTCCCTCCTTCAAAGCACTCCCACCTTCAACACACTCCCACCTTCAACATACTTCCTCCATCATCACACTCCCACATTCAACACACTCCCTCCTTCATCACACTCCCTCCTTCAAAGCACTCCCACCTTCTACACACTCCCACCTTCAACACACTTCCTCCATCATCACACTCCCACATTCAACACACTCCCTCCTTCATCACACTCCCTCCTTCAACACACTCCCACCTTCAACACACTCCCTCCTTCATCACACTCCCTCCTTCATCACACTCCCTCCTTCAACATACTCCCTCCTTCATCACACATCCTCCTTCAAAGCACTCCCTCCTTCAACACACTACCTCCTTCATCACATTCCCTCCTTTATCACACTCCCTCCTTCAACACACTCCCTCCATCATCACACTCCCTCCATTAACACACTCCCACCTTCAACACACTCCCTCCATTAGCACACTCCCACCTTCAACACACTCCCACATTCAACACACTCCCTCCTTCAACACACTCCCTCCTTCATCACAGTCCCTCCTTCATCACACTCCCACCTTCATCACACTCCCTCCTTCATCACACTCCCTCCTTCATCACATTCCCCCCTTCAACACACTCCCTCCTTCAACACACTCCCTCCTTCATCACACTCCCACCTTCATCACACTCCCTCCTTCAACACACTCCCTACTTCAACACACTCCCGCCTTCATCACACTCCCAGCGTCATCACACTCCCACCTTCAACACACTCCCCCCTTCAACACACTCCCTCCTTCATCACGCTCCCTCCGTCAACACACTCCCACCTTCATCACACTCCCAACTTCATCACACTCCCACCTTGAACACACTCCCTCCTTCAACACATTCCCTCCTTCAGCACACTCCCTCGTTCAACACGCTCTCTCCTTCATCACACTCCCACCTTCAACACACTCCCACCTTCATCACACTCCCTCCTTCATCACACTCCCTCGTTCAACATTCTCCCACCTTCAACACACTCCCACCTTTAACACACTCCCTCCTTCAACACACTCCCACCATTAACACACTCACACCTTCAAAACACGACCTTCTTCATCACACTCCCACCTTCAAGACATCCCTCCTTCAACACACTCCCTCCTTCAACACACTCCCTCCTTTATCTCGCTCCCTCCTTCAACACACTCCCTCCTTCATCACACTCCCACCTTCAACACACTCCCTCCTTCAACACACTCCCGCCTGCATCACACTCCCACCTTCATCACACTCCCACCTTCAACACTCTCCCTCCTTCAACGCACTCCCTCCTTCATCACGCTCCCTCCATCAACACACTCCCTCCTTCATCACACTCCCACCTTCATTACACTCCCACCTTGAACACACTCCCTCCTTCGACACACTCCCTCCTTCAACACACTCCCTCCTTTATCACACTCCCTCCTTCAACACACTCCCACCTTCATCACACTCCCACCTTCTACACACTCCCTCCTTCATCACGCTCCCTCCTTCAACACACTCCCTCCTTCATCACACTCCCTCATTCATCACACTCCCACCTACATCACACTCCCTCCTTCAACACACTCCCTCCTTCATCACGCTCCCACCTTCAACACACACACTCCTTCATCACACTCCCACCTTCATCACACTACCACCTTCAACACACTCCCACCTTCAACACACTCCCTCCTTCAACTCACTCCCTCCTTCATCACACTCCCACCATTAACACACTCACACCTTCATCACATTCCCACCTTCATCACACTCCCACCTTCAACACACTCCCTCCTTCATCACACTCCCACCTTCATCACATTCCCACCTTCATCACACTCCCACCTTCAACACACTCCCTCCTTCATCACACTCCCACCTTCATTACACTCCCACCTTGAACACACTCCCTCCTTCGACACACTCCCTCCTTCAACACACTCCCTCCTTTATCACACTCCCTCCTTCATCACACTCCCTCCTTCAACAAACTCCCTCCTTCATCACACTCCCACCTTTATCACATTCCCTCCTTCATCACATTCCCGCCGTCAACACACTCCCACCTTCAACACACTCCCTCCTTCATCACACTCCCACCTTCAACACACTCCCATCTTCAACACACTCCCTCCTTCATCACACTCCCTCCTTCATCACACTTCCCTCCTTCATCACATTCTCGCCTTCAACACACTCCCACCTTCAACACACTCCCTCCTTCATCACTCTCCCTCCTTCAACATACTCCCACCTTCAACACACTCCCTCCTTCATCACACTCCCTCCTTCTTCACACTCCCTCCTTCAACATAGTCCCCCCTTCATCACACTCCCTCCTTCAAAGCACTCCCACCTTCAACACACTCCCACCTTCAACATACTTCCTCCATCATCACACTCCCACATTCAACACACTCCCTCCTTCATCACACTCCCTCCTTCAAAGCACTCCCACCTTCTACACACTCCCACCTTCAACACACTTCCTCCATCATCACACTCCCACATTCAACACACTCCCTCCTTCATCACACTCCCTCCTTCAACACACTCCCACCTTCAACACACTCCCTCCTTCATCACACTCCCTCCTTCATCACACTCCCTCCTTCAACATACTCCCTCCTTCATCACACATCCTCCTTCAAAGCACTCCCTCCTTCAACACACTACCTCCTTCATCACATTCCCTCCTTTATCACACTCCCTCCTTCAACACACTCCCTCCATCATCACACTCCCTCCATTAACACACTCCCACCTTCAACACACTCCCTCCATTAGCACACTCCCACCTTCAACACACTCCCACATTCAACACACTCCCTCCTTCAACACACTCCCTCCTTCATCACAGTCCCTCCTTCATCACACTCCCACCTTCATCACACTCCCTCCTTCATCACACTCCCTCCTTCATCACATTCCCCCCTTCAACACACTCCCTCCTTCAACACACTCCCTCCTTCATCACACTCCCACCTTCATCACACTCCCTCCTTCAACACACTCCCTACTTCAACACACTCCCGCCTTCATCACACTCCCAGCGTCATCACACTCCCACCTTCAACACACTCCCCCCTTCAACACACTCCCTCCTTCATCACGCTCCCTCCGTCAACACACTCCCACCTTCATCACACTCCCAACTTCATCACACTCCCACCTTGAACACACTCCCTCCTTCAACACATTCCCTCCTTCAGCACACTCCCTCGTTCAACACGCTCTCTCCTTCATCACACTCCCACCTTCAACACACTCCCACCTTCATCACACTCCCTCCTTCATCACACTCCCTCGTTCAACATTCTCCCACCTTCAACACACTCCCACCTTTAACACACTCCCTCCTTCAAC